>NW_010248560.1:12397-13612 GCF_000690775.1 Eurypyga helias
CCAGAAGGAAAGTAGTGTGTTCACAGACTTCTAGGAACAGGACATGTAGGTTGGCAGTTTTTGATGAACTGTTTTGTTTGGAACTACAGAAGATGATTTTGTGATCTAATATTTCTGGTAGGATTTGTGTACTTTCACTTCCTAAGCAAAATATAAACTGAGTAGGCTACTTGAAAGCGCAGAGCAATGGAAATTCTGTGTTACCAGGGAAAACTAAAATAAGCCAAATGCTCTAGCTTGGCAAGACAAAAACTTGAGAGAATATTTTCACTTAAAATCCACATTGAACAGACAGGAACTGCAATTTCATACTGAAAGAGCAACACAGAACCACAAACCAAATAGTATAAATGAGCCAGAAGTAAACTTAACCTTGGAATTTTTAGATGTCCGAGATCTAAGGCTCTGTATCAACCTTCCAAGGAAGAATAAATATCTTAAGTGCTTTTAAGATTGCCTCTATGAAGTCTGTGGACTGGATTAAGGTGTCACATTAGCTGGGAAGAGGATGTAGCAGAAGGTCAAGTGTAGTAGAGCAAAATACTGTTTGCTGATCTGTAGTAATGCTACAGAATATAATAATAATGGCTGCTGCAATTTGTTTTCACTGTGATCAGATGACCACCTACTCTTAACCTGCATAGATGCCAGCAGGGAGGAACAGTAGGGAGCTGCTTGAAGTAGCAAAAAGCCTGGATCCCATATTTGTTCTGGTACTTAGCATTGCTTTGAGTTGAAAAATCCTCACAGGGAAAGTGTAATTTTTGCATCTCTACTCCTGCTCTGTAGGGATCCCACCAGGTTGCTCCATGGGAGTCACACACATGCAGACTAGCTGTTGTGCAGCCAGGCCCGCTGAAGACAAAGCTGACATCTTTAGGTGTCCAAACATACCAAAACAGTTACAAAGCTTGCATCTCCTCTTTGCTATCCCTTTCCCCTTCAAAAAAGCAAACACCAAACGCTTAAGTTTGCTAAGTTACATGGATTTTTATAATGACTGTAAAAGTAATTCCACCCTCTCTCTCAAATCCCCTCCCAAAGCAATCAGCACTATCACTTTCCAAGTGCTTCCAGCAGTTAAAAGTGTCATCCTGCATTCTTGCCCATTCTGGGTGACTTTCACTCATTCTTCTCTTTTGATCTTCACCTGAACTCCTTGTATCTGGCCAGCAATAATTGTGTAAATTCACTGATTACTGGGTTTAAACATGA
>NW_010248561.1:0-14031 GCF_000690775.1 Eurypyga helias
TTAAACCCATTAGCCCTTGTCCGGGTCAAGAAAAGGTTGACCATCGCCACACAGTATCACCTTCATTTTAATACGAGAAACGACTGCTCAACTAAACCCGTTCCCCAGTAGCCCAATTTTACCAGCAAAGCCTACCCAGCCTGGAGATCACCCAACAGATTTTAAAATTGATCTTTTGTACGCGATCAGATTACCAAAACCTGCACAGCACTACTAAGGCTTGCTCAATAAAATAACTGCTGCATTTCTTTATCTCAGGAAAGTAATTTCTTGGTTGAGGAATAACTAACAGGAGGATGCTGGATTTCTAAAGTTGTATGAAAAGAAACTTCTTTTTTTTGAGTGTTTTACATGCTTTTATTAATCCTCAAGTCTAAATATTATATTCATTTTGTAGACACAGAAGAAAGTGAGGTCAGTCAGTTATCACCTGGATTTGCTAAACATTCCTTAATTTTTAATGCAAAATTTGAAACATCTTAGAGCACATTTTCTGAAAACCTGAAAGTGTTCCAGTGACAATTTACATTAACACAATTCGCTGTCTCCGAAACTCAGGTCCCACACACCTCAAGTTGAGTATCTGTCAAAATGTGAAATACAGAGAGTGGACATTTCTGATGTTTTTCTCTACACATTCATTCCCAGGTCTCATGGGAAAGCAGGAAAGCTGGGTGTATCACTTCAGAATGCCAAAGTCTGCTTCTCCTCTTTAACTCTGAGACAACTGAAAACAATGTCAGGTATTTTCTATTTTAACTGTTCCGAGTGGCAGATTTTTTCTTGCTGACTACACATTATGTAGATCTCTGGCTGGCAAGGACCACCTTGGGGAAACAGGCCAAATATGCATAACCCTGACCCAGGCTAATTTGCCCATTAAACTATTTACACCTATCTCCCAGACTTGGTTTCTTCCAGGGAGGTTGGAACTGGGAAACGTGAGTATTTCCAATAGTCATCGGTTGTTTTTCCAAATGTCACTCCCGGCCAGAGCACGGCTGAGTCATGACAAGTGGGAGTGTGACAGCACAGATTTCGGTTTCTAAAATTCTTTTCCCGGTTCCTAAATTGACCCTGGCATCTTAAGAAATCTCTTAAGATTTTCAAACTTAGCCTGCTTTGCAAGAACCTAAAGAGTGTATTTACAATATTATTTACCTTTCTCTGTTTAATTAAAAGCACTCTAAGTCTGCTGGAATTGCCTCAGCTCACTCCAGACCCTAGACAAGTCTGAAATTAAACTGAACGATTTTACAGCACAAGGCAAAGTTGTTGACAGTGGATTTGGAAACAGAAGCAGAACCTGAGCATAAGTTAACCCTCAAACTTAGAAGACCCATAACTAAAACTAACCTTTTCCTTGAGCTGATATTTAAGATTCCTCTGATGGAGCTGCAGAAGCCAAGGCAATTTAGCAGCAGCCTCTCCCAAGGGTAGTACATGCTAGATATGACCCTGTTCCAAATCCTCCTCACTACCCCGACTATGTTTTTGAGATATGTTGTGTCACTGTTTGCAGGCAAATCTCTAGCGCAGTTAATGGGCCTCTACTTTTCCCTCTTCTATTAAATCACCCCATATAAATTTACTATGCTTCCTGCTTAGATTAGCAATGGGTATTTGTGAAAATGCAAATGAAGTATTCTTCGGTCTGGCACGCTGGTTTTTCACACTGGGCTCACCATCTTGCCTGGGAGGTCAAAGCAATTGCCAAACGATTCCTCCCTTGCCAGGGGCCACGATTTGCATGATGTATTTTCTCATGACTGCAGCATGAACAGTTTTTAAACATATATTAGGGAGTATAAACTACGCAGCACTGGACTGGTTGCCATGTTCTAGGGGGACTATGAATAACATTCTTCATACAGCTCTGGCTGAGCAGGCTTCTGAGAATCTCAATTCTCTGCCATTTTTCAGAGTTCTAAAGGCTCAAAACAATGTAGGTATTTGGCAGTTAAACAATACACATGTTTCTGGAGGAGGCAGATATTGATACCAACAAAAACACCCCACCACACTCAGCCTGTTGGATTTTAAGTAACTTATTAAAGCTCCGGTCCCACTGTCTGTGATAAGTCTTTCAGCTGATGACAACAGAAAGTACATCTTGTACTTGATGATCCCTCTGCTTTTCCATTCATTATCACTTGGGTTTGAGAAGTTTAAATTATCAGAGATCAGGTACAGAATAATACTGCTACTGACCACTGACATGCAGTTCAGCTTTACATGAAAAAGCTAGGATACACTGCATTTAAACAAAACTATGTGTTTAACTGAATTCACCTCATTTCTGTCACCCTTAAGACCACTTCCTTTTTTTTTTCCCCTCAGAAAACAGATCATGATTGACTGCAGATGTCCAATAAGGGGTTTTGCCTTTTCCTGCACCTGTTATTTTGTTTCACACATTTTTTCATTTCCTCCCCTTGCAAACAAGCAATAAATTATGTAATCACAACTTTAACCCTATCAATTATTACTGGACTTTTCACTTTCACAGTAGTTTAACAAAATAATGCCAGTTACGATGTAAATCGGTCCCCTTTTTAGTATTTTTGACATATGTAATGCCCACTGTCGAGACACTCCTAGAGCTACACCTCTCCTGCACGTTCCCATTCCCCTTCTCACACAATGAATACAAGCCCACTGTGAGAAGATAATTGTGAAAGTTAATTTCATTCCAAAATTACAAATGTGCCCCGCTCAAATTATTTTGCGTATTTACATTTGTCCCGTTTTGTAATAGCATATGAGAAGAAATGAAACGGTTCCCATTAGCTGCTAACACATTGTTCAGAGCAGGAAGCAAATGCTGTAAGCATTAGGTTTCCAAAGCATCTTCCCGGCATGGTAAAACCAGCCTTATTTTACAGATGATGGCAATTACATTGCAGAAAGAACATATATTATTTCCTACATTTCCTAGTTGTTAGCCTCATATTTAATTTATGAAACCTGACCTTCCTAATTCAAAAATCTTACCTGGCATCTCCTTTTGAAAGGTTGGTGTTTACAGGATGAAGAATAACCTTGTTTGCATCCACATCCACCACACATTTTGTATGCAGATCAAGCTCTATAAAGAAATGAGAAAGTGTCAAGTGCTGCTCCTAAAGCTCTAGGATTATATACACCATTACTTCCTCCAGACACCAAATTTATTCATGCAGTCTGACAGCCACCCATCAGCTAGAGAATAGCAACAGGACTATTGCCAAATTCCACTTCTAGAGATATTCTGATGGGATGGATCCTGTCCAGCTTTAAAGCATGCGGCTCTTTTCAAAACAAGAAAGAGCACTTGGGTTTTACTGAAGGACAATCAGCATATACAAGGCAGTATGAAATTTCTTCTGGGGAGAGAACCATTAGGCATGGTAGCACTCTGACAGCTCTTCTTAGTGCTCTCTCAATGCCTCACACGCTCGCAGGGAAAGCTGCCCCTACCATCTGCAGCACGTTTTCCCCATTAGGCATGGTAGCACTCTGACAGCTCTTCTTAGTGCTCTCTCAATGCCTCACACGCTCACCCCTACCATCTGCAGCACGTTTTCCCCGGTCGCTGTTGGGATACTGCAGCGTGCCATGCCAGCTGTCCGTCCTGGGGCACCTGCTTGGAGAAGTTCAAGTCCCATCAAAAATAATTTAGGTTCGATCATGTAGAAAAGGGCTTATCCTTCCCCGCAGGCTCCCAGTCAGCCATCCCAACTCCTCTGAGCAATGGGATATATGCTAGGAGTAATGAGATTATTTGAAATGCATGAGACTGCACAGCCGTAGAGGCAGGGGAAATAAAATAAAACCTTCAGATAACACGGACAACCATCCACGGTACCCACCCAGTGACAAACGGAGTTAGATATGAGTAAAATCAGTCAAAGTCTGCCAACATACAGCAGGGCCTGGACATCAGCAAGGGTTCAGCATCACGGGACATCATCCCGTATTCTTACGCTCTGATGCTGAACCTGGAAAGCGCGCGCAAGTGCCGAAACCTATAAACACGACACGCTAATCACGGCCTGCACCCTGCGCCGCCCTCACGCTGCCATGAGGAGGGGCTGCACGGAATAACCTCCGTCCAGGGTTCAACCCCACGGCTGAATCACCAAAATATGCTCCTGTCTAATCACGTTAATTATAATCCTCATCCTCCTTCATCTCTGCTCTTTCCTTCTTTGTCACCTGTACTTGCTCTTTCACCTTACAGCACCTCATGAACTCAGACTGAAAATCTCTCAGGCAAAGACCACGGATCTTAATTACTGCACAGCGCCTTGCAGACTTCTTGCTACTGTTAAATAACATAATAAGAGGAAATTTCTTTTATTGGCATTTTTTGAAAGAAAAGTTATAGCCTCCTGCTACTTGACACGCAGCAAAGAAAGCCAAAGCTCAGGATTACTGGTCCTAGCAGGCAGTCCCACGAACCTGAAACCCTTCTGAACAAAACTACTCCTCTGTTATTAAACTGTGCTATTGTAGAAAGGACAGACAAGTTTCAGAAGCTAGTGTTTATTTTAATTTCTCTCCACACCCTGAAAGCCAATTTACCTACCATTAATATGCAATCCAACCCATGCTTGCTTAGATGAAGTTACGTTCTTTGTGCATCCCATATCCGACAAGCCACTTTATCTTGCTCTGGCTGGTTGGTGATTAACGTTCTCTATTGCAGTGACCTGCTTCTCCTCAGCTACTGAGGAAGAAGGTTTTTACATGCTCCCTCCCTCACACAAAGCGTAAGGCCTGCACAGTCCGTATAAGCGTGGTACGGTCTCAACCACGGTTTCAATCCATCTCTTGAGAGGGAATGCCGATGGTGGTGTTTGCATCCATGACTCCCCAGTGAACTCAAGGTTTAAACCTCTCTGTGCAATACCTTTAAGCACCCAGATGGGACACAAGAGTTCCTTGAAGTTGTATGTCTTCACAGGAAAAGCAGAAAGATTCAAAGCCAGTTTGTCACGTACAACACTCCGTGTCTGATTTTCATCATCACAAAGGTACTGTTAAAATCCCTCACCCAGGCATCCTGCTGACAGGAGGACAGCATGGTTTCAGAAGACGTGGTGAGCCAACCTAACAGCTATTGCCAAACGGTCTCAGCCCTTCCTTTTAGCTACTCGTGCCTGCTGCTCACCTTCCACCGCTCAGCACACTCTTCCATAAGTCACTGGAAGTTACTTCAATGGCAGAAAACCACCCGACATGAAAAATGGATATATTGAGGCACCACAGACAGTTACATCAGCCCAGTGAAAGCCCTGAAGAACACAGGCCATGCAAACAAGGGGGTGGACCTGTGCAGAGGAGGGAGATCTCCCAGCAGAGATGAACTGCTATATCAGCGCTGGTGTCCCATGAAACAAACCCCAAATAAACACTTCTATTCAGCCTCTAAGCTGGGCTGCATATCCAGACCGCCTTAAGGCTGCTTATCCCAGTTACCTTGGCAAAAGACTCACATGGCAACTCTCCTTTTAGCTGAAGAAATAGTTTATATCCTCTTTCAGGACTACATCATACGCTTTGTACAAATTCTGGCTCCATTACAAAGCATGTTCTGTGACTGATTCCTGATTTCTTTAATGCTTCCAGTAGGTGGAGAGAGGAATCTTGTATTAGCCACTACCAAATTATATCATCATAATTTCTACCTCATTAAGTTTTTAATATTACTAAAGCAGGTTAGTCTTACAGACAAATTATCTTCCTGCTCTTTGGGATAGGATCACACATGGACTCCACCCTTACTTTTACTAGTTTCAGTGTCTCCTAGGTAAGCAGTGCACTTACTGCCCCTGAAAAACAAGCAAAATTAGGATGCATCAAGATAAGGTGATAAGCACCCACATCCAAAACCACCGATCAGTTCATCTTGTAGTAAGGACTCATTTGTCAAGGCTTGGTATTATTACCTCTATCAACCATATAGGTGGGGTTTTTTTTTCAGGCAGCACAAAATTCAGGAGATGTTAAAAGATGACAGAAGTGGCACACTGTCAAACTTGGAAGATTTATCACAAATCTTGTAGCTCAACAAGATTTAAAATCTCCCCTATTATTATTGCTAACCTGCTTCTACCTTCAGTCATTACCAAGCAAACACAATCAACTACTCATTTGCTTCATCAGATCAAGAAACCAATCAGCTAGAAACTCAACCTCCCAACATCTCAAGAAACATTTATTGCAGGGAATGAAAGCCTCTTTCATAGCTCCGGAGTAAGAAAGAGAGCTGTGATGTCCATAATAAAAGGGTAACAGTCTCTTAGTCACCCTTCCACATTTACATTTCATGGCTGCAGGACGTTAAGCAAAGCTGGGCTGCAGGAATAATCCTTAAGTCATGGGTGTCCAAGTTACTCAGAGAGTCTCTCCGATGACTTTTCATTTTACTTGTGAAGGTGGGGTTGGAAGGAGGCCATTCTCCTTCCCATTTCCCTTGATTTTTCAACACCTCACAGAAATTTTCTAAGACAATAAAAACGGATTCAAGCAATGCAGATCTTAGCTGACACCACCCACATGTGTAAATCCTAAATGACTATGCCTTTGGTAAAAGCCTTACGGGTGTCATACAAAGAATTCACACCACCCATACAGGCTTTGGGCTTTTTCACTAGCCTAAGACATTCAGTGTGTTTCAAACAGGGTGGAAAGGTCAGTACAGGAAAAGCAAACCAGGAGCAACATAGCACTGCATGCAGTGGTGGATTTAGCAGGCACTGGTGTATTCCCAACAACAGGTAGGAGTTTACATTCCCTCTGCAATAGCAGTCACCCGCCTGGTAATCATAAACTCGGCACAGCAGATTTCCCACAGCAGTGTTAGGAAACACTAGGAAAGGTGCAACTTTAAAATGTACTAAACAGGTTTGGGGCAGAGAGGAAAAGCGTACGTGCATCCTGGAGGAAGGGGAGAGAAGCATTTTGGAAAATGTCAGACGTTTTCAACTCCGTGAAACCTCCGTCTTCGTTTCTAGATCAGTTAGGGAACTGTCTTCATAGATTAGCTGCACCTAGTGACAGCACGGGTTGGATAATGATGCTCCAGCTCACCCCAGTAGGACACGGGATCACACCCAGCTGCATTAGGTGGCATAACAAAACCATCGCGACTGCCACGCGGAAATACCGGAGCTTTTCAGCCACTACCCTAAAAAGTCATCCCACCTTTAAGGTTACTATTTCAGAACCAAAACAAAATGATCCTAATAGATAGCTTTTACGGAGCAGTTCAAAATAATCTTGAAATGAAAGATGATATAGTAAATCAGTTTCTCTGCAACTTATTAAATTAATGGTTGGGAGCATTAATCATTATGGCTTTTAGTGTAAAAGCCATAGTAGCTGAGAAGTCTGTTAAACTTACTGGACCTTCCCTATTTTCCTCTTTGGGTGAAAAAAATACAGCATAAGCATTTTTCACAAAGTGAAAAAAAATAGAGCGTAAGATGAACTAAGTGAAAAAAAATAGAGTGTTAAGATGAACTAAGTGAAAGCATTTCCCAACTCATCAAGAGCCTCAATTTCCATATAAATTTTTCCACCGAATCTCAATTTAAGCAATTAGTTTCTGATGGTCGACAGTTGTTCAGCCCTTTCAAATACCATTTGATCCTAAGCCCCACTGAAACAAAGATGTGAACCTGGCATTGTAACACAGGTCGAATAAAATTCGTGACAGACTCCTCCAGGTCCCACTACCAGGTTTAGGGCAGCTACACCTGCCCCTGACACCTAAGGACTCCTTGGAGACAGGACATTAGGCTCGAGAGTGTCACTGGGAACCAGCATGGCTGTTTTGGTCGAGTTTCAGAAAAGCTAACTGAAGTATAAAAAATAAAATATGAAAGTTTTAAAGGGCATTTACTAAGCTCATAAGCCAAAACTGGCCCCAAATACAAAAGCTCACAATAATCTCCTGTCAAGACAGACGATAGAAATTTGGTATTTTAAATTGCCAGTAGATTTTCAGGAGATTAACATTCCCTTGAAGGTTAGAACTGGAATGTTGTGGCCTGAGCCTTCAATTGCCTTGAGTAAGAAAGTACAGTTGTTTTGTTGTATCTTTCTTGGTCTAAAAAGGCAACAGGCAGTAACACGGAGAAGTGTAGTAACTTTAAAATATTTAAAAGTTTACTTATCACAGTTTAAACAAACGCCACGTAAAAAAGAGACAGCTGTTTGGCTTTTTGTTTTAAAAATAAATCCGAAAGCAAGTTCAAACGCAACAGGTCCTCAAGTCTCCCTGCCAATGTTTGTTGCCTTAGAGTGACTTTTCTCTTTACTCTTTGCTATGTAGAAGCCAAGACAAATAAAGGAAAAACTAACTGACTATAGCAGAGTGCGTGAAAATCACTTACATAAAATGACAATGCTAAGAGCTTCGACAAACTAAAAAAACAGTCTAACAGCACTTTTGGGCATTTATAAGACATAGTACCTGATACATTCTGGACAACAATACAGTAATGTGACTTGTCCCTTACCAACATGAAGACTACACAGATGCCTTTCAAGCTTCCCTGCTATATATATGAACCCCATAAATATCATTCATGAAATTTTCAGTTTGCAGCAATTAAAGGTCATTAAATATGTATGAGTGCATCTGGAAGCGCACACAATACTATCTTGATGAGGAGGTATAAATCAACTCACACTCATGAGCACAATGAACGTAAGCAAGTTCTCACGTGGTAACACTTTGTTGTCCACAGTACAAAATGTGTTCTATCTGCTCCTGTTTCATTTTCTACCAGAAAAGAGCTTGCCAAGCAGCTTTGGTAAAGGTACTCCGTGTATCTGGGCACTAACCTTACTCACAGTTCTGCCGCTGCGTGTGCTGCTCAGCTCACAGAGCCTAAGTAAATACAACAGTCTGGGGACTTTCTGGTGCAGCGGAGAGCTCAGAGGAAGTTGAACGCACAACTCCATGCTGCTGCTTTGTTTCAGGCTTCAGAGTTAACAGGAACAAAACGCTGTTTGCTCTGCCACCAGCCACCCAAAAGCCAAGGCAGAACCATTCACAGCGCGCGTATCTGATCTTCTGTTGACTCCGTGAAGAGCAAGCAAACGTGAAACCAGAGCAGCAAGGTAACCTTATACCACACTTCAGGCTGGCTCTGAAGATGTAATCAGCACAAGAATTGTTTGCCTTTGTGGCATCCACTTTGGACGGACTGGTAGTCTCACTGGTTCTCTGGCAGTGGGGAGTAAGCTTGTAACACCGTAGGAGTTCTTAAAATACAATTGCCTCCCTGCAAAACAGGAGATGAAACACTAACTACGTGCTTTACCCATTTGTCACCATGTCTCTGGGTTGATCCTGCTCATAGCGCAAACACTGTTTTACAGATTATCAACAATCACCACAAAATATTAAAAACTCTAGACACTCGCATATGGCAAGGATAATGGCGAAGTGTTGTGTTTTGCAGATTGCCATCAGGATACAACACGTGCCATTTCATTTACTCTAATGCCATAATTAATCTCGTAAGACTGCTTGCATAAACTCCAATTGATAGATAAATTGTTTCTGTTGTAAGCCCCAATGGGAAAAAAAAATAAACAAACAAAAACACAAGAAGAACTCCTGCTTCCTCCCCTAAAACCACTTCAAGTGACTGGAAATGCAACCTCCTCCAAAGAGTAGGAGAACATAAAATTAGCACCTAAGGCCGTGGTCAGAATCTTGCATAGACGCATAAGAAAATTCCTTACTTACAAGTGCTGGAGACAGAATGTGTGTCACGAAATCACAAAAAGATCCCTGTCAACACAGAAACTAGCCTGGATGAATACAACATGAACATAATTGATACCTGAATGCGTATTTACAGGCAACCTAGATATTGAATCTGGAAGTTACAGGTCTTACACCACAATCCTACAAACAGTTGGACCTGTCAGCATTGCCAGAACGCAGGCTGTGGTCCCATACTGTTCAAACCTCACCCAGCACACCCACACCACCCCGCCAGGTAACGCCCTGCCCAGCCTTGTGCCAGCACCCATGCTTCTATTGCTCCTTGAGAAACTCATCCAAAGCACTCAAAGTATTTTTTTGCAGTTAGTTTCCTGCCTTTCTCGTTCAAACAGAAAGTATTAGCCCAAGTGACATGTAGCAAAACAATAGCAGTAGTTTTGGCTGGCGTCACCAGCCATACCCCTGAGCATAAGTCATATTCTTTTATCATAGAATCATGGAATGGTTTGGGTTGGAAGGGACCTTAAAGATCATCTAGTTCCAACCCTAGTCATATTCTTTTAGTACTGGTAAAAGATGTTACATTTGAATTAACACTACACTGAACTGATTCAAAGGTACAAAAAAACACAAGGACTTAAACGTACTTCTGTGATGCTTGTACACCGTCATCACCTGAAAACAAAATATTCAGTAAAACAAATCTTAATTAAAAAGCCTCCAGCTGTCTTTTGCTCTGCTTCATGGTATGGCTTGAGCTTTGCTCAGCGTTTACCTGAAACATAAGGAATATCTGCTAGGTGAAGTTAAACACCAGCAGTATTTGTAAATGGAAATACACTGCAACTCTAAAATACAACAGCAAAAGGACTTATTGTTATGAAAAACCCATCTGAAAAAGCAGCGCACTGGGAAAGACTTCCGTGAATGACAAAACCAAGAAAACAGAAGATTAATAGCCTTACCGAACAAAACAGTGCTCAATTATTTAATTTACAGTAGCATGCCAATGCTGGTTTGCAAAGGAGATAGCGTGCCAATCGAGACCCTGGTTTGCAAAGGAGAAAGCACGCAAAAAAAGTCACTATCGCTACCTAGCAGAGGCCACAACTTCAGACGTGGCGCTGCAAGTGTGCTGACATAGCAGTTTTACAAAAGCATGGCTTCCATCCGCCATTTGTAGGGTTGGGGTCTACTTGGAAACAGGATGCAAAAAAGTAACCTAACTACCAAAAAAAAAAACCAACACAAAAAAAACCAAACCCAAGTACAATTACCAATGCTTCCCCTCACTGCTAAAAATCAGTACCATCAACTCAGTTTACAGATTACCACTTTGCATGAGAATGAAGCAGGACCCTCACTACTATCACCTTGAAATGCGAGTACTGTGAGTAACCAACTACTTGACACAGAAATCCCTTCAACACACGCGCAAGGAACCCGTTACACTTTTATGAGCTGTATAAATTAGCAGACGTTAAACATACCGCTTTTAATAACCTAATAAACCCTCGCCTTAAGAAATTAATAATTCAAACACTAAAGACAACCACCACCACCACAAGTAAACACTGAGGATATTTCAAAGCTTAAATTTCACCAGTTGTAACCATCTGACAGGTTTGCAGGGGGAAGGAAAGAACATTACGCATGATCCTGAAGAAAACAAATACCTGCTTCAGGCCCAAAGCCCCAGAACTTCATACAAATACTACTGAGAGCAAAGTGCGTAGTAGAGAGGTTCCATGAAAGCCACCTCTGCCTCAAAGCCTGTTAAAAAAGCCAAGCCACCCAAGTCTTGCAAGTAGGTGACTCTTCAGAAAATCAGTTACACAAATGCTTAAATTTAATGTTAAGTGGGTAAGAAAAATACTAGGCCTCATATCACCGTTTCTGTAAATTCTGAGAGCATCAGAAATGCTGCACAGAGGTATCCGTTGTTTTGGTCAGAGCTAAACATCTGGACTATGACAATCTGCTCAAAAAATTTTCTCTTTTCATGGAGAAGAAGACATTGATCTTTTAGGCTGGACTTACTTGGATTTAGATATCACTTAGAAAATAACAGGATGCTTAACAGCTGCAAAGTGGTTCTTACAGAGGAGGTGGTATGCCCCAACTGCCAAGCTACGTGCCAAGAGAGTGGGGTTCGGGTCAAATGTCCCTCACTCCTGGATGAGCCTCCCAACAACCAGGCTACAGCCATCCTCTCTAGTCCATAACATTTTTAAATGTATACCAAATAAAACAGCCCTTATAACAAAACACACTCTCCCAGATTCACGCAGCTCAGTGTTAGGATAGTCCCCAGCAAGTCAGAAGCTTCAAAGAGACGGACTGCTCTAAATCTTATTCCTTAATTTTTTTTCCCTTTACTTCCACCGCTTCTTCCACGCAGGTATTTTCTGCAGAACGCAGTCCCCAGCTGGAAACAGCCTGAAGACCAGTACATGTGCACAAACTGGAGCTGAGCGTAGGATGTGAGCCAGGAGGGAGAGGTGCATTATTCATCCTTGGAGATTCATAACTTGACTGAACGAGGCCCTGGGCAACCTTATCTAGTTTGACCTACTCTGAGCAGCAGGTTGGACTAGAGACTTCCAGAGGTCCCTTCCAACCTGAATTATTGTATAATCCCCAGGGGTAAAGAGCACTATGCAGTCAGATGTCTGGGTCGCAGCCACGGAAATGACCTATGACAGGAAAGGGACATGAGCAAGAGGAAAGCCCATGGCTGTCACTGAAACAAGGCACCACCATTCAGCTCCTTCCCACCGCAGCTCCCACCAACTCCTCCACATTATCACTCAATCTCCTCCCAGCAATTCTCCACAGAGGAGAGTCCCTCCTCGATTTTGAGGACAGCTACCTGAAATGTGACAAAAAGCAGATTTTGTTCAAAACATCCTCAATTGCCCTAACCCACCTGACTGTAATGCCATCAACTCCGTCTCCTCCCTTTGGGAGAAGACCCTGTCCCTGTGGGACTTGACAGCTCTTGTGAATTCAGTTTGACATTCCTGCAATAAAAGGTATGGAAATACTGTATTCAACACTTCAACTTCTTTTTCTTATTTATTGAAAGGAATTAAAGAGTTACTGTTTCAAATCACGTGGAAGATAAAGGGCTTCTCCCCTCCCTTTTTTTTTTTTCTTCAGTCATTAAACTGACTTCATTTGATTCCCTTTCTCCAAAAGGAATTACTGGCATACTTCTGTGAGAACGTGGAGAAAAAAAGCCACCCTACACGTTTCTTGGATTTTTGCCTTCTTTACCTTCCCATTCCTTGGCTGAAGATGCCTTTTCATACTTGCTTCCTCATGATCTAGAGCAAGTTTTTCTAATTAAGACAAGTAATAAACATTTAAACAGATGCCCAGACCACGGTCTGATTAACATAACCCTTAGGCAAGTTTCGCTGAGGGAAAAAAAAAAAAAAAACCAAAACAAAACAACCCAACCAAAAAAAATCTTTTCTTGTCAATTGACACTTCCTCTTCCATGTTTTCTTGCTTGTTTTTGTTTCTTTTGTCCTTATAGTGCCTCTGTCATCTGGTTAACTCCGTCCCACTCAGTCACCGGGGGGGTAAGAAGAGGGGTTACAGAGCTGAGGGATGAATTAGCACAGGAAAAAGTACAAAAAGAAAAGCGCTTTCCCCCAAAACACCAGAAAGCAGGAAGAAGGAAGAGCTCTCCCGGCAGGAACAGGGCAGAGCCCGGCTGTAAAGCAGGTGCAAGAGGTGTGCGCCCCGGAGAGGGGGGCACCCCGAGGGGAGGGGGTAAAAAAAGCCATAAAACAGCGTGAGTTTAGGACAAAGAGGCTCGTTACGAGGAGGGGTGAGAAGAAGATGTCAGGAGAGGGGAGTAAAGACAGCTGCTTGGCGGGAGCAGCTCGGTTTCGCCCACCAACCCACCTGTACCGACACACACCTGCACAACAAATACAGCCACATACATACACCCTGCCGACACATACACCCAGAAACACGCCCCCGCGCCGGGACACACACCTAGACACCCACACCTGCCCCTGTAGACAACTATAGGGTCAGGCACCCTCCGGCTGTGCCCCTCAGGGCCCGCTCCCCTCACACACACCCCCACGAGCGCCGCAGAAGGGGGAGGAGGCTCTCACCTCGCCGGTTCATGGGGCGAACGCGCACCGCCACCTTCACTTTGGAGTCCCCCATCGCGCCGCTCCAACCTCCCCGGCTCCTCCGTCCCTCCTCGGCTTCCGTCTGCGGAGGGACAGCCGGCGGGGCGGGGAGGAGCGCGGAGCGGGGCGGTGTGGGGG
>NW_010248562.1:0-3061 GCF_000690775.1 Eurypyga helias
TCCTGGCTGAACCCAGCACATTTGGCTTTTGTGTCCTTATGTTCAATAGATTGGCAGGGAGAGCAGGGTCTATTTTGTATGTGAAACCTGATGGCAGGAAATCTAATATTTGGTATGTGCAAGTGATGGTGTGGATATATGCTTGAAATTAAGAATGTGTTCTATAGATAAAGCATTACTGTTTAATTTTTGCAACATTTGTAACTAAACATGTGGTAAAACAGGGTCATCTGTGAAGGACCTGAGAACTCAACTTCTGTGCTTTATATATCTTTTGTAAGGTTTTTAATCCACTTTTATGTAAGAGTTTGTTTAAAAAAAATGTGGACTGATTAATCCATTTGTCACAGATCTTTACACATCTACATAGGCAGGGCTTGAAATGTCTGTGTGTGTAGCAAATTCCTTAATGTTGTCCTTTTTATTTTAAAGGTTGTTAAAGGAGATGGGCTGGCAGGAAGACAGTGAAAATGATGAAACATGTGCTCCGCTAACAGAGGATGAGATGAGGGAATTCCAAGTCATTAGCGAACAGGTAACGCTAAGTTAATGTTCCATTTTGAACTTGTAGGTGGCTACCCTAAATGCCTACCTTATAGGGGGATCTCCTGTAATTTTGATGGTTAGGGATGCTGTCATTTCAGTACCCTTTTTCTTTCCTCTTTCTTGCCTCCTTGCGCTTTCAGAAAAATAGTTGCCTTAAAAAGACCAGTGCTTATTGTAGGTAAGGCCTATTTTCAAAATATCAAGGGAAGGGTAGGGGAGTGGTTTGGAGTAGTTTCCTCATTGCTGGTAGAATTGCACAAGCTTTCCAGCTCCTCAGCTTATCCTGAGGAAAGGGAATTTTCTTTCAAGATTTTTATGCAGCTTCCTTGGATTTCCAAAATCTGAAATTTTTATTGGAAATTGAGGGACACTTAATTCACTAGTAACAAAGTCTGAAAAGGCAATCTAGACCTGATTATATATTTTTTTTTAATTAGGAGTGGTTTATATACCTGATAGGGGGCAGTGAGGGAGGGGCTTGACGGGAGAATTTTGCATAATGTTAAATCTGAACATTTGATATTTCCATAAGTCTAGCCATGCAGGTGCTAATTGGAGCATTTGGAATATTAAACTCTTAAATGCTTGTCTTGCCCAGCTTCTGCACTATGTCTGGAAATGCAGTATTTCCTTTCTTGCTTCCTTCTCTCCAGTCTTTGACTTTTCAACTGCATCAGGTAGACAGATTGGGATACCCGTTCCTCCCTGCTTCGTCTCTTCCTGGGCCCCTTCCTCACTGCAGACCCTGCCCTTAGCACAGGTGTTTGCAGCAGACTGTGGATAAAGGGACTACATCACAGGAGAGACCATATAGGATGGATCACTGGGGCAAGATAACTGAGGAAGTGGGTGAGAAGAGGGTACGGTCTTGTTCACTGCAGGATTTTAGTTTAGCACAGTTGGAGTCTCGTAGATGCAGGTGCCTGGCCAGAAGTGAAGGCTCTCAGGTGAATTTTCCTTTGTGTGTATGTATAAAATAGGTTGTGCAGTGTATCTAATGTAGCCCATAGATGATGTAGAAAATGATGAAATGCAGCAGGTTGTTGTGTTTAGCTTTTTCTTTCTCTGAATACACTTTGTTTTCTCATTTCAGTTACAGAAAAATGGCCTTCGGAAAAATGGCCTCATCTGTGATTTTAAATTTAGGCCCTGGAAAAATAGCACTTACAAACCTGCTCTGGAAAATGAGGATTCTGAGACGAGCAGCAGTGATACATCAGATGATGATGATGTGTGAAGATTTCTGTAACATCTGTAGAAGCTTGTTTTGATCTCATGAAAATTTGGGAATGTATTGTCCAAAAATAAATTCCTAATTTAGGTAGTAGCATACCCCATTAGAGGAAGAATGATGGTATTTCTCTCTGAAGAAAGCAAGGAATGTTGTGTTGAACATTACTATAATTTCTTTGCAAACAAATGTTGTAGAATGAGGACTTGGGTTGACCCTGCATTGACTTTGTTCATCACTGCAGCATTTCTGCCTAGCAATGTGATAATGTAACAAATCAGACTTTCTCATTTAATAATAAAACCAAAAAGAATTGTGTAATGTCATGCAAAGCTTCTGTCTTAATATGTCTAAGTCTATTAGGGGAAAAAAAAGGGCAGCTTGACACAATGTTTTGCCTGCCAAGTAATTTCTTTCTTACAATGGAAATCCTTGAGGCCACTTTGTACTCAAAAAGGGTAATGTAGCATGTTGGCTAAAATGAGCAAAGTACACTAAAACTCTTTTCCTTAATTGAGCTGTTGTACTGTTCTGCTTTTTCCACACATAGCTGTTCTTTAGCCATGTGTAGTGTAGTCATCATTATTATAATGGCAAAAAACCCTGATGTTTTGGTTCTAAATTTCAAAAACCTTTAAATTGAAAGCTTTCTGTGGTGCACTGCAATACCCAGTATTCTCACAGTGAACACATTTCTTGTGGGAAAATAAGCATTTTGATTTTACTATTCACATGCAGGAAAAAAAATACTCTGACTGGATTTGTCCACTATATGGAAAATAAACTGTATTACATACAAACTGAGTATTGTCTCAGTGCATAGCATCAAGGGTATTGTTTTAAAATCTAGTAAGTTTTGTTTGCATTTATATGAAATGTACTCTGGCAGCAGTAGACTGCATTTCAGAACTAGTTAAAAATATTTATCACCAGAACTTGCTTTTATAGCAGCAGAAGTATATCTATGCATAAGCACATGTTTTGCTTACTTTGTGTAAAACTTTTTCTTTATAATCACACATTTAGAACTACTATTGTATTATTTATATTTTTATTTGGTTTGGTTTAGTTCTTTAAATATTTTCCACAAGGTTGTACAAACTATGTAGCATCAATTCATAAGCACAACTGCTCTTGGTGATGTCACATACATTTATTAACATAGCTTATATATAAATATTCATCCTTCAAAATACTTTTGAATTGCACTATTTCTTATAGTAACTGATTTGCAATTTAAAACTTTAAAGCAAAAATTACAATGCTGTGCTGGATTCAGCCAGG
>NW_010248563.1:0-10514 GCF_000690775.1 Eurypyga helias
CCATTCTGTGATTCTGTGATCTAGGCCACAGGCCATCTGCCCTGCACACTTCAAATTAACAGAGATATGCAAAAGAACTAGTTCAGGTATCAAAAGTAACCTTGTCACACTAGCATGGGGTCTGGGGTTATTTTTCCAGTTATGAACCCCAGCATTTAGTGTTAATGCAAATATCTGCTGAACTACACTACAGCCATCTCTAGTCTCTCTGTGCACCAGGTTCCATTGGTATAAATGGAGATAAATGATAATTTCCTGGGTTCTATGGTGGTTGTGAGAATGGAAATCCTTAAACACAGTGGGGACTACTTGAATGACTATGCGGAGCCAAAAACGAGTGGAGCAACAGAGCTAAGACCCCAGACCAAGCACACCCTTTGCACCGGTTCCCAGCATTGCATCAGTCTGTTGATAGCTAACCTGTGCACCTCAAGAGCATTTCAGGGAGATCCAGGAGGGACTGTGCCTACTTGCACAGAGAATTCAAACAGCTTATTACCAAAGCCATTTTCTTTTTTTATTATTACTTTCTTCAAACAAAGCTAATAAATCAAATCACCCAAGATGCACATTATGCAAAGCTTAATTAGATTTGGCACACATCTCACTAGGAGTAGCACCCATCTGACTTTAGATCAGAGAACTCAGGTTTGATGGGTGGAACCAAATCGCCCACTTTGGAGTTGCTAAATCTACTTTTAAATGCAGTGTGTTTGCATTTTTTCACTCTGGGACCTGGAGGAGGTTAGCTTTGTTTGGCTTTTGGGCAATGGGAGCAGTAGAAGAGAATTCAGAAATAGAAGGATGCACGTTTATGAAGAACATAAATCTCTTATTCTACAGGCATGGAAGAATTACAGAGAGTTGGCAGCAGCTATTTCATGGGGCTACATTTCACAGAGCTACTGTGAGTTTCAGGAGTTTCCTCCTTGACTACCTACTCTTCTAAGACACTCGGGTATTGTTAATAAATGTACATAAAACTAAGGTAAAAATACTATTTTAAAGGCATATTATTTGGCAGAGCAGCCTTCATTGCTGATATCTCTCAATTTTCTTGTCAACCTCTTGCTTTACTTAAGCCTACAGCTCCACAAGAAACAGCTGCTGAAAAATTCAGCTATTTTTAAAAAAATTCCATTTATAATCCTAACAGAGAGGAAAACATTAAAAGAAAATCTTTCCTTTTTTGGCCTTCCTCCTGATTGTTACCCATAAATGCCAGCACAGGGCCACGGCAGACCTTGACCACGCTGCAGAGGCATCCTCCGGACTTCACGCTGGTCCAGACGCGGGCGCAGAACGGACAAGGCTTGCGTGCCCAAACACCACCAACCAACACAAGGCAAATTTCAAACAGCAAGTGCCTGCAACAGGCAGCTCACATACAGCTTCCAATTACAGCTTAATTAAGAAAAAATTTAAAGGCATTCAGCAAATAATTAAATGCAACAATTATTTAATCAAGGTCACTTCTAGGCAACCAATGTAAAAAAAAAAAAGCTAGTTTCAAATTCATTCTTTGGGGTGACAGACACATTCAGGATCTGCCTTTAAAAAGGATGCTGGACACCACTGTCGAAGCCAGAGTTTTGTAATCTAAACACCCAACATTTTTCCATCTACTAGACAGGAGCCTCACATTTGCCTTATTCACAAAAGGGCAGAAATAATTAAATAACAGGAGCCCAGTTCATGCTCCACTGCACCACGTATGAGAAGTTGTGGCTGACAATGACATTGAAAACCAGTTGTCAGTCTAATGTAATCAAAGAGACAATTGGCTCTGCTGGCAAGAACTGAATTAGTGTTTTCTGTCTGAATCAGTGTCATCTTCTAGGGAGCAGTGAAGCTTATGCAATGATAACAAAACTCCCCAGAAGCTGCATTTGTTACTGAAATATGGTGGTGCTTTGGTGCTGTGTAACCTCATTCTGTAATACGATATACCTCATGGTCATGCTGCTGTTCTCATGTTTCTTGCAATGATACAATTCAATGACCAGATACTAGATCAAACCAGACAACCGTAATATTAAAACTTTAAAACCTCTCTTTGAGAGCTAATGCAGTTTATCGTCAAATGCGTTCTCTGCCTCTCACACACTGTACACACAGAGCAAGAAATCAGGGCAGAGAGTCCAGGCCCAGATGCAGCTTCAAATGCTGCTGCTCTGGGGAAGACAGAAGGGTGAATGATGCTGTGCTTCATTTTCCTAATGAGGACAGCAGGTAAAATTGAAACCAAGGTCAGGTACGAATGAATCTCAGTTTTCAGGTAGGACGCATTTCTGATGTACACATGTATTTCGCCATGAGAAACTAAGAGTGAGTCTTAAAATATACGTGTGTTGTTGGTACAGTGACAGCACCTAGTAGCTTCACCCTTATTTTTGGTTCAGTTCATAGCATGGGCCTTTGCTGAGTGCTGGAACATGCTGCATATTGGTGGGGTTTTTAAAAATTTTTTCATTTTCACTGTGGTAAAAACTTGTACTGTGTCTGCTGCCTCTTGTCTGCAGAGCCACCACATTTGTCCCTAATGGGAGATGCGACTAGTTTGCAGGGGACTCCTTTTACATGGTCCAAGAGGGTAGGAGGATGTACAGAGCAGAAAGGCTACATCAGGAAAGCCACTTACTTTCAAAGAAATCCCATTTCAACTCAGGGAACTTCAAGCATTTTTACATTCACATACAGTAATATTATCCTAATAATTGTGTTTATATAACAACCAACCAGCACTCAGAAGTTTGTTTCATACTCTATTTAATAACTATCTTTTCTTGTGTTCAGCAATATTTATCAATAGAGAATTCAAGTATTAAACAAAGTGATAAAGGCAGATGGTTCTCATATAATTTCAGTTTTAAATATATTTTCTCTTCCTCATCTACACCTGTTTCTGTAAAGAGATATTGGTATAATGGGAGGATACACTCACTGTTGATATACATCCATAATTAGGCATCCTCAGACCAAGGACACACGAGATGATCTGTCACTTAAAGGCAGGACATCAAAATATATATACCCTTTTCTTTATAATTAACATTTCACATTAAATATTCATTAATACTTATATAAATTATTTCCCTGTCAAGGCTCATGTATTCTGTCCCTGTTCAGACAGAGCTCTCACTGAATGAGAACCTGTTTACCCAACTAAGACAGGATATGACCACCCTTTAAATCCTTTGTACTGCCCTTAGCCTTTGTAAGCCTCTGGTCTTGTTCAGAGACAGCAATGGACAAGTCAAATCCGAAAGCCCTTCATACATGATTCTCTCCTCATTTCTCCCAAAGCCTCCAAAAAAAACCACCAAAAAAACCCAAAACACACCAAACCCAACCATCCTAACAAAAAACCCCAAAACACAAAGAAGACACCTCTGCTGAAACAAAACCATTCAAGCACAGGAATTTTGCAAAAAGAACCAAAGGGGACTCACGGGAGCTGGAAGCAATTGCACGTCACATCTGCCAGCCCGGTGCTTTGGCCCAGGCCTTGATGGAGGGCCCTGCTGAAAGTCAGAGCAAGTAGGATGGAGAGAAGAGGCATGGTTTATACCTTACATCTACTGTTTGTCAAGCCAAAGCCCCAAACAGGAAACGTTTCACTAAAAGTTGTGTAACTATATGTTTTTCACATGTAGAGGGTGGATTTTGTAGGTCACTTCACCAATCGTGTTGATTTACTGGAACAAGACACAGAAGAAAGCAGCCCAGCGAGGGCACTGCAGATGACCACATCCCTTTGGCACACACCTAGCCCAGCTCTGCTCTCTGAAGGCATGTACACTCTCCACTAGTGCTTATTTATATGTCACACTGCAGTGATGAATGTTGCTGTTGCTCTCAAAAACATATGCTCAGAAGTTTATTATGGCACTAAATATGGGCTGGGTAAAAATCTGGATTGTTTAAGTGTCAAACAGTGACAACATGTGTACAATACAACACAGACATCAAGGGAGAACCAGCTCAGCTAATATGTGGTATTCATATAAGCCTTGAAGAACAAAGACCACCCATAAAGCAAAACCAAAGCTGCCACAAGAATAGGTGGTACTGCTTCCGTCATTGCATACTGCGTGCCAATTAGTTTCCTAATTAGATTTGCAAGCTAATAAAAGGCATAAAACACAATAAAAGTACAGTATGTTATAATTTCCTTATGACAGACGTTGCTGTAAATTCATCAGATTTCTGATCATGGTAGGTACTCAGTGCATGTTTGTTTTTCTTACATCTGATTTTGCTTTCTTTATATTTTGCATAGTTTGTACCTTTTTTTCATGAGAATGAATACTTCCTTAACAAGGATGGTCCTGAATATGACAGTATAAGTATTCACCAAGTAACAATCAGCTTAACTAACTCTCATTCTTCTCAGTGTCTTCCTTCAAATTTTTGTTTTGTTCCATTTCATATTGTATTTTGTTAAAACACATGGTAAATTGGCTAGTTCAAAAAAGAGCTTAAAAAAAACCCAACTTAATTAAACCCCAAGAAAGACATTATAAAGTACATCTTTTAAACATCTTTTAAACTTCTTGAATTAGAAGTTAGGCACTTGGATACAGCAGCACCACATGAGAACTGATGGAGCTCTATTGTCGTACTATGGGACTGTAGAGTTCAACCAGAACTGGAGCTTGACAACACTTCAGAAGGATTGAATAGAAAAGGAATAAAACCAGAGTGACAAAAAGACTAGTTTAGGAGGTTTGACTAGATTGAAGAGGGGAAAACAATAGGAAAAAAAAAAAGATTGATGGGAAATATAGACTGAATTCTAATGCATCTTCATCATGTGCCCACATCAGTGAGTCATAAAAGATTTTACATCAAACCCTTAATATACAACTTCCCTTTCTCAACAACAGTTACCAACAGAATCACCAAAAAAAAAAAAATAAGCCTAAGAGAAAAGTACAGTGCCCTACTGACAACTCTTGCTCATATGAATTAATATTTAAACCTGAAACCAACACCGTGCAGACTCTCTGGTCTGCAGCACAAGGGTCTCAGAACGTAAGAACAGTTCTGACAAGCACTGAGACTCCCAAACTATGTAATGCAACTCCCAAAAGTTGCCACCACACCTTAACACGCAATCTCCAGTACGAACTGGGGAAAGCTATTCTAAGAATGTGAGTGATACCAGCTACACCACAAATTCAACAGCAATGTCCCAATCCCCACACGCCTACACTGACTACAGGCTTCATGGCAGACAGGACCCTGCAAATAAACCAACAGCTGGAGTATCCACTTGGATTCTAATTGCAGTGTTTCATTGCTGGTACCAAGTCATATTCAGATGGTCCCGTTGTCCAACACAGCCTTACTCCTCAGCCTTTTGGAACATGGTATAAAGTCTTTTCCCCAGGCTTTCTCAGAGGAGGTGGGTTGAGTGAGGTGTGGGTGCTGGAAAGAAAGATATATTGGCGCGAAGTTAAATAGCTTTTTGTATGCACAACCTGAGGCATAAACAAGTCAGGATTTGCGTACTGGACCTTTGCATATACAATGTGTGCACCTTGGAAAAATCATTCATTAGCCCTTCTATTTCATGGGTGTGAAAACACCGGGTCAGCTTCTTTATATTTTAAACAGCATAGAAATGAGTGTGAAATAAGGAAATCCACAAACATCTTTCTACAGCCCATGGACTATCTGAACAGGCAGTTCTGGCCCTGGCTGAGGAATGGAGGAGGTGAAATTATATCACCTGTATCATGGAGAAAACCAGACTGGATGGTCAAAATGCTCCCTACAACCCATGAACGTCTCGGGTAGACCCCAGACAGGCCATTCCTCATCTCTGGCCCAAGCAGACTTCATTGATGCTGAAGCTAGACCAAAGATTAAGAAAAGAGCAATAATGGTACAGGGACAACATATCACACAGGTCTTGTGCCATTTACATTTTTGTTGGTGTCCATAGTTTGGAAATAGTTCTTCAAAGGGGAGGACCCCAGCTAGCAGGCCTCTTGGAAGAAAAGCATTTTCAGAAGCAACTTGAAAGAAAAGAGGGTGGGGGAAATCTGATTTAATAAATGATATATAGGAGTATAATTATATGGTTTTAAATGCAGTTCCAGTTCACTTGTCTCAGCAAGAAATGCTGGTGTGTGAGAGAAATCATTTATATTGCTTACTACGGTTTTTCAATCTTGGCAAGCACTTTTTCCATTCTAAGATGTGGGAACACCCACATCAGTAATTATATACGTTAGCAAAACTACAAGATAACTTGTACTCTGGATAGGGGGGTTTGCCCCTTTTCTCAGTGAACTCTTAAGGCAGTAAAGGGGAAGACTTTGGTTCTACAAGCTGCACAACTGTAAAAAACTACTACTGAAAATCCAGTGTTGTCTCTACATATTGGAACATCGATCCATTATCCAAAACATTTATGAAACATTACACCTCTGTGAAAACACTAATGATTTAGTATTTTTTTAGTTCTGGACACCTTATTCAATCTGAAAAGGATTAATACTCCACATAGTTTGGTGCAAATCAGCAGAGACAGTGGTGAGATTTTACGCGTTGGAACATACAGGATCATTGGTAAGGCACATTCATGTATGCATACCAGTAAAACCCGGTGTTAAAATATAAAAGCCAGTCTTTCTGAGCCTAAACCGCTTGCTGAGACTTTCACAGGGGTGGGAGTTACGGTGGAGTGCTAGAGGGAGACAGAGCTGGAGACTCTCACTGGTGCCCAAGGGATGAGGCTGTTCATGTGCTCCAGGCACGACCTGCACCACTTGCGAACTGCACGAGTCTCTCGAACCACAGCTTGGCTACCCTCAAAATACATCACTGAGAACTAAGCTAGAAAGCTCGTTCAACTGGAACGAGGTAACGTTCGCCGAAAACGCCCTGAAAAAGGCCCAGGTAATCCAAACAAAATTTAGCTCCATTAATTTTCTTCTCATTCTCTCAGTGGCTAAAGGAAATGTGGAATACATGGGCTTTAATTTTGCAAGTGTATATGTCTAAGCTACATGGCAGAGAAACCTTACTGTGTGTCAGGGAACTATTCACTTCCATAATCCTACCCCATGTATTAATTTTTGCAAGACAGGCATGTGGGATAGTCAGATATTTTTACCTGACTTTATACATGACAGACTGTACATTTTCTTTCCGTGCACAGATTTATCCCAAATATGTGTCAAGATGTAGAGATACAATCACTCATTCTGGGTTTTTTTTTGTTTGTTTGGGGGTTGTTTGTTTGTTGGTTTTGGGGGGTGTTTTGTTTTTTTTCTTTTGTGGTTGCAAAGCTCTCAAATCTCAATAAAGATTTAATTACATAATGCATTAAAAGAGAATTGGGTTAGCTTTCTTTATGGTTTCTTAAATATTCTTTTTATTAAAGCAGATGAAGATCATCAAAAGCAGCAATGACAAATAATGGTCCACAGGCAAAAATATAATCTGTCCGTCTTTGTATATTTTGGCTTTAGAGAGCTGCTAGACCTGGAGACATCACACTAATTGTGCAATACAGGAATGGGAGAACCATGGTTTTGTGACCCTAAATATCCCCAACTTGCTACTTACAACTAAGTGTCCAAAGCTAACTTGTGTTTTTTAAAAACCGTATGTATTTTATTTCTGTCTGGGGGAAAAAAAAAAAAAAAATCTACTTCTGGGTCCCTTTTATGTCACTGTAAGCAGAAAAGTGCTAGGACCCACATTTTGAAATCCCAGCTTCCAGAGCTCATTTCAAAACTACAGGAGAGATTCCCACCATCTCCTAAGATCACTCGGCTAGATGAGAGACAGGAAGAGACTCTGTCCAAGCTGACTGACACACAAGAAGGATGAGAGTGAAGAAAAGGATCTATAGGCCTAAAAAAATTAAAAATTAGGAACACCATGAGTTTCCAGTGGCTTTATACCAAATTGTAGGCCTTTAAAATTTCAAAATAATCAAGCCATAAAAGTCCTCAGTTTTTGTATTCTAAAATGAAAAAAAAAAACCAACAAACAAAAAACACCTACATTATTTTGCATATTTCTTTGATTTTAAAATGTTAATCTCCTCACTCCCAATCCCTGTCATCCATGTCTAATACTGGTGTAAGGTATCTTGCAAGTTTTAAGTCATTGTCTTGAGCTGAATTACTATGTCAGATGATTGAGAGCATTGCATGTTTCACAATAGTTTTGCATTTGTTTAAACAGTATTGGGCACAACAAGCACAGAAAAACAGAGCTTTCTGGTTTGCATGCCAAATTTTTTTAATATCTGAAACTACATAGATAATTTTAAAATCAGGTTATTATAATGCGATGTTCTTAAATATCTCAAAAAAAAAAAGGAAACACACTACACCAAACCCCACCACCCTCCCCCCTTGCTGCCCCCCCGATAAAACCCAGATGCACACAGAAAAAGCTGTCAAGCTCAACCTTGTCCAATGCAGATCTGCCAATGTTCTGACAATGTTTGCACTTGCTTGTCAAAATGGTCACTTCAGCTGAGCATCATTTACACTTTGGCTTACAAATTAGTTATGTAAATTACCTATAAATTTAACATGAAGAAAATCCACCTACCTTTAAAGTTATATATAAAAATACACACACTTTCTATATATATTATGAAATGTGGCATCATAGGACCAACATTTCCTGGCTGAAGCAAACGGTTGCTGATCAATTATATGGCAGAGGCTGGAGCATGACTCCCAGCCAGGGCACGTGTGTTTCACCCCCTCCTCTGCCACCAGGTCACTGTTGGATCTTGAAGAAAGTCACCTCTCCTGTTCCCCACTTTCTTGATCTACAAAGTAGACAGGACTGGCTGAATTACTCCTCGTTTTATCTAGCAAACATAAGGATTTTCTACTATTTGAAAGCCATTTCACAAGCTGTTTTAGCGAATGACCTGCAGTCTGAAATCACTTAGAGAGCCATTTTCAGCAAGAATTAGAATCTGTGAGATGTTTACTAACTGGTCTACTGATGATGTAAGCCCATTTCTGGGAGCAGTGTTGGTTACGTCACATGCTGCATGATGCTGCTAATGTACGGGGGCTGGATGAATGCTCCTGCTGTTTATGTGAATGTCTTTAATTGTTCAGCAGATTTTAAAGATAACTAACCATATTGTTATTAAAAAAAATAGTGCTGAGAGCTTCGTCATGGATTTCTTTCCATCGTTTATAGAAAGAGTTCAGTTGAATAAATACACAACGACAAGTAAGACCAGTTACAATAAGAAGAGAAATAAGTCTTTGGCAGGGGAGACAGTCCTGCACCTGAGATTACTCTGTTTGAAATTGAGACATGCATCACAACAGTGAGAGTTTGAGGAGGAGGGAATTTTAAAGCTTCCTGAGCTCCACAGTGCATCTGCATATGGAATAAATAAATATTATTAGGCTGTTGCAAAGATAGCGATCACTGCAGACAGGCTGTAATCCAATAATATCCTGGGTCCTTCAGAAACTAGCACCAAGAGGCACCTCTTAAAATTGGGATAGATAATGGTATCCTACACTTAGGATGTGAAACCCGTATTAGTGGCTTTGTTCTCCTCACCTCTTCCTTTCTTCAACATCTTGGATACCAAGACAAAAATAGCAGTGATTGTTCTAACATGTCAAGGAAACACCCTCTTGAACACTTACTCTAAATTACTTTAATTTATTCTTTTCAACCTCTGATAATTTTTCTAATCAAAACTTTCTTGGTTAACATCTGTTATTACAGAGTTTTGACCGTTAATGAAAATAGTCAGTGGCTGACCCCTCAGTGAAATGCATGCACAAAGCTTTCCTGTATTTAGTCATCACTGTAACTGGGCATAAGGTTATTACCTACCTCACAGGACATGCCGACATTCCACTAATTACTAATGGGTTAGTAGATCCCAGAATTAATGGGAAAGGGTAATGCCCAGAGCATTATAATGTGCTTCACAGCAACTGACTATCACAATCACCTTCTGAGCCTCAAGCTCTTCTTCTCCAGTTAAGAATTTCCTAAAGTATCATGACTCTGAAGGGACAGGGGACACCAGATGCGTGAACTCACTTCCCCAGTCAAGTGGACACTGTTACTGATAGGAGTCAGAAATACTCAAAGCAGATGTAGCAACAGATCTTTGTCCCTTCAGTGAAGGTTTTGTGGAAATCTTCCTGCAGGATTAAACATGATACAAATGGAAAGATACTGTTATAGCAGGAGATACAACTGCGTTTATGGCTCTGAATATCAAAACTCTCAATCCATTTCAACTGCCAATTACATATAAGTAAGTGAAAAATATTAAAAGAATTATTAATAAATAAAAAATATTAAAAGAAAAATATTACCAGCTTTTTAATCCTACTGTATTTCTGAATTTCCATCCAAGAATCACAAACAGTTATACAAAGATTTATGCAGCCTAGTTCTTAAAACACCACTTTCTTATTATTCCTAACCCACAGATGAAGAAACAGAAGATGGGAAAATAGCGATTTACCCAGAAGTTTTTG
>NW_010248563.1:10773-18058 GCF_000690775.1 Eurypyga helias
CCCACAGGAAGACAAAATTCCAGCGAGTCAAATAACTGGTGCATGGGCTGTGGCTAGTCTTGAGTCACAACTTAATTACATTATAAGATATCAACACTGTACACGTAAAAGGTGAATTTAGCCCAATAGTGTCCTGTTTGGCAATACACAGCCCCTACAGCAAAAGAAATAAATCCCTGAAGAATTTGCAGAGACCTGGAAACAGTGAGACATCTCAAGTGATCCACACCTATGATTATTATTAGAAGTGAGATAAAACTGTAAATAAGTCTGTGAATATTCTGTTTCACAGTAGCTTTCCAACTTGATTCTTCAAGTGAGTTCCTACACATCGATCTCTGTGCAAATACCAGAGCAAAAACCTGCACGTCGCTTAGCACTTTGGTATGTTGCTTGATCGGGATATGGGATAGGAACAGGTTTTGAGATTGTTGCACTGAGGTGAATTTTGCTGGAAAATAATGTATTTTTAAACTGGTTTTAAATATGGAGGAAAAAGTGAATTTTAAATTCACATACATCTTCAGTATTTGCACCAACCCTTCCCCCAACCCATTTTTCCAGTCAGGAAGAAGTTGCACGTCATGTGACTTGGGTACCCATTACAAAGAGCTTGAATTTTAAACGTTGGAAACCCACAATGAACTGCTGGCAACCAACCTACTGACAAAGAGTGAATCAGGAAATCAGTTCAAATAACGAATACATTGAGGACATCATAATAAAGTCAATTATGATTCATAGGCAGAAAACAGACACCATTCATTCTCTATCATCCGGTGAATAAATCACCGAATTCTTCCTTATCTGAATGCGTTTCTGTAACACAGTTGGATCTTATAACAGCTTTCTAATTGAGCATTTTCTGACAGTAAGAAAGAGGGAGAACCTATGTGAAACATGTAAAGAGTCAGTCTTTCTAATACCCAGATTTAGCAGTGCCTCTTGGCCATCCTACTGGTGGAAATCAATCCACAATATAACCTAGATTATGGATGCATCCCACCAAGCAGCCCACCAATCTGTGTGGGACACCCCTACAACAGACAGGGGAGTCAGACCTTTGTCAAGTATATATCTTCACCTGAGGAGAAATCTTGGCCACAGAGAGAAAAGTTTCACATTTGGCTTCAACAGACCTGGATTCTAGTTTGTCTTGTTGGCAATCAAGGGACAGGAGGTAAAAGCACGTTTTCCCTGTAGGTGCTCCTTTGTATTCTTCAACCACTTTCATCCACTCCTGTGTGCTTCAGAATCTTTAGCCAGACAGCTAGTTTGCATATGTTTTTGAGATACTAATTAAACACGTACAAACAAAGAAAAACCTTGAAGCAAAAGAGAAAACACAAAGAAATTAAGGAACAAGTCTTCAGAAGTCTCGAGTAAGCCAGTCAATTGGGTTTTCCCCACAGATTCCCCTACTGCGTTGACTTCCCCAATCCACACACTCCACTAATTCCAACAGTTGGAATTAGTAAATCTGTATATTCACAATCAAGTGAAATAAGTTATAGACATTAACCACAAAGCTACAGGAGCAAAACTGCACACAAGCACATGCTTGTTTTAAAGAGGGAATCTGATCCACCTCGAGAAATGCATACACAACACTCCATTAATCTTCTGGTTGCTTGAATTATTCTGTCCACAACAATGCAGAGAGAGAACAAAACCCGCAAACATAAAAATCCCAAACCCAACATTTTAAAGGATTGCACTAGTAAAATAAATCTGGAAATTCTATATGACTTATAGCACAGAGATGACAGTAAGGGAAAAGGGAAAAGTCTGGAAACACAAGATGATTTCAGTCCAAATCTGAAGTCACAGCAGTGAAGCTGGAATTTTAGATGACCAATAAGGTGTTTTACTTCTCTAGATCCACATTTCAATGTGATAAATGTGTCGTGCTTGCTCTAATATCATCTTTGTCCACCAAGGAGGCTGTCCAGCCAGAAAATCTCAAACTGCACCCTCCAAATAATAATTCAATTTTATGAAAATAAGTTATTTATTTTTAGATTTTTTTAAAATACATTTTGCCACAAAAGTGCAAGGTTTCCTCAGGTCTGCCCAGGGAACAGATTGCTTGATGTTCAAATATTACCTGACAAGTAATAATGGCTTATCTCATTAATTTTGCTTTTGGGAAAACGGCAAGAGGTGATCAACTTCTGCGTCTGTTTTGTATGTTTGCTTCCTATCAAAGATTTTTTTCTTTCACAATGAAATGCAGATAAGAAGTTCACCTCAACAAGATAAAGAATGAGATGGGTGCAATTAACTCTATGGGGTAATTTGTTTTCTACAAGACCCATGACTTCAATAACATAACATCTAAAATGCTTGAGGTATCAAAAAACTGGAAAGAAAACCAATAAGATGAAATGTCAGTAGATGGATTAACATCATCTAGAATGTGCCAGATTCTTAAGGCTATATTAAGCAACAATTTTTTTCCAAAGCAAATTCTATGATCATTTTAATAACTTTACCATGGAACTTGATTTCCTTTTTAACATTAATTTCCTATTTTCCTGCTGTTCCTCATTATGACTCCTGCAGGGAAAGGGGCTGTTCTCAAACCACTGTCAGTGCTCCAATGTCTCAGCTGGGCTATGGACTCCACACCTCGAAGGTTTAGGTGTAAAGTTCTCTGTTGTTGTTACAAATCTCATAATGTCACATAATAATCATTCCAACATGATGCCCTTTTGAATTTATTTTTTTGAATTTGCATATTTTACCCCAAAAAGTGTGGCTCCCTTCTAGCTGATTTGCTGTGCTTGTCAGCCATCACCTATGTGCTATTAGCTGTCCAAGAGTCTGAATACAACACACCCTCAGGGGATGACTATATATAAAATATGTGAGACTCAATAGACAGCTGATTTAATATGACCTTATCAGCTTATGTCACAGTGTCTCCTAACATTTTTCTCTGACAAAATTGAGGTGCTTTTGGCAGAAGGCAATAGATACACACCATATCATATTCAGCTCCATTCCCAGAAATTTAGCAAGTGATGCAGCTTTTCCTGTCATTTTTCCTCCTACAACTGGATTTTCAAGAACAGTGTAAAAAATGGCACATCAGTGTGTAAAAGCCTAGCTTCACTGTCAAGAAAACAAAGGCTCTACGGACCAGTTTGTTTATTTAAGAACTCTTTAATTTGCTTTGGGGGTGGTGTTTTCCAATGACCCTGACAAGAGCGACACAAGCCAGCGAAAAGAACAGAAATTCCTGCTTATGGGAGGACTCAGGCAACTTGAGCTGATGATGGAAACTGCAGTCGTGTGTAGTACAAACGCACAAGGGATACAACCTGCAGAGCTTGTTGTATGGGATAAGCGGCCAGTTGCTGTCACTTGGCCAACGCAGTGTTTCCAGACATAGCAGCAGGGTAGATAGGTAACCTGTTACCTTTCACATCTCTGCTTTATATCTCTTCCAAGGCAAAAGAAACTGGAAAACGTAACCCTGACGCAGCTCTCCTGCTTGTTTCTGGCAGCAGCCCAGCCATCGGTGGCCTGCAGTGTTCTCACCCCCGTGCTTTCGCAGTGTGGACGTAGTCATAACAGCTCCACTCGCAACATGCACGTGCCAGATTGGTAAGTGAATCTAAACGTGTGCCGTTGCTCCCTGTGGCCTTCTTCACCGCTGTGGTCTGGATTTTCAATTAATTCCTATTAAAACAATCAGCTCCCTTTAGAAACCACTTTTGATTCTGTGTAAGTCTGTTCTAATTAGCACCGAATAACGAAAGTATAACAGCAGCACCTATTCTACCAACATTTTTAACAAGCTGTCAGAGAAAGAACAGTGTGAATAGCAGCTGAGTTTAATATGGTACTTTGCCTTTTTTTTTTTTTAATTGAGTTGCTTTTAATATTTCTGGGTGACCAAAGCAACCAATTTTGAGGTCAACTGATTACACACAAATTCTTATCGTTCCTTGACACAAAGAGTTCAATCTCAACCAAAAAAAAAAAAAAAAGCCCATGAAATCTCCTCAAATGACTCATGGATGTGTCATCTGACACATTTATTGCTCACGGTCCCTGCCAAAGTCCTTCAAATATATAATTGTCTCAGCTGTGCAACAACTCTTATTTCTATGCATTTAAATTCTTCGGATTTCTCTGGGAGAATTTTAACGGAAATCTTTTCCAGTGTGAAAATAATGGTATGTTATTAGATGAAGTGTTTTTCCTTTATCAGAGATCTGATCTACAGATGATAAAAATGGCAACTTACTCTCAAGAACTGATGGAAAGTACCTGTCTGAGAACTTTGGGGATGTGTGACTTCATCCCACTATATCCCCGCAAGAGCTGAAAGCTGCTGTAGATTCCAGCAGCACTCAAAGGGGTGAAAGAGGCATTTGCAATTAATCTTTCATGTTATCCAAAAGAAGAGATAAAGTATGGAGATGGGAAGAAATAAAAACAAAAATAAAAATAATATCATTAATTGCTTCTTCATATAAATTACATTGATTCAGATTCAGGAAGTCCGTGATCCCCAAATCATTGGAGACTGGAAAAGTATCATTGAGTGTTTGCCCCATTAATATAACCCTTCCTGCACATGCATTTGTCCATACTGAATGAGAACCGTAAGTCACTCTTCAGCTCAAAAAGGTGCCTCACCCTACTTCCACACAACGCTGCTCTCTTTTTTCCATGAAAAGCAACAGAATGTGTCCCACCTTGTCTGAACATCTTCAGACAACTAGGTAAGCACACTGCAGGTGTTTCCTCAGACTGCGCCAAACCTATAGATGTGAAGAACAGGAGCAATTCCCTTGAAGTCACAGGAGTTCCTCCAAATTCTGCCACCTGAGAATGCTGCCTACTGTTCAAACCTGATTCACCTACCCACTGCAAACATTTACATAGAAAACAGGTTTAGGGAAGGAGAGATTGACAACATCATTCCTGATATTCTATTTGTGGGCTGGACAGCAATTTATCTTGTCTCTGATCAAACCTACCAGCTATGAACAAAGTTTCACAACTTCAGGAGGCTTTGTGTTGCAACTTGTAATAAAAAACGTGGCAACATGCATTATGGCTGAAGTGTTCAATGCATATGAATCTGTTCTCGTAGGCTAACAGAACTTTTATTATAGGATTTTTGTTGTTGTTGTTGCTGAATTGAAGAGATGTAGCTCTAGTCTTTGAAGTTTAAGACTAGTTGTAAATTCCTTGAAGTCAGCCCTATTTCCTTTTATATTAGCATGTTAACAAGCTTTGGAAGACTGACAGACCTTACAGGAAGACACAGCTGGGTGCTCCTCTAGTCTGGGCTTAATGAAAACCAGAAGACGAAGGCTGAACTCTGTGGCTTGTCTGCTGTTTACAGACTCGGCAGGAAGAATCCACTGCCCCAGTGATGAAGGCATAATGTCCTCATCAAATACTGATACTTTCTGTACTACCAAGGAAAACAGTTGGGATCAATTAAGAAAGGAAATGCCACAATATTTTAAATTACTTCTGTAGTTTAAACCTTTGTACCAGATGAAGTCCAACAATAAATAAATAAAAAAACAAACCAACCCACCCTGTGAAATACTGTGAAAGATGGGATTTTGCAAACAGGGACTGATTAAAGGGTGAGTGCTTAACTGTGAATGTGATCCAGATTCAGACCAAGAAGGAGATTACCTTTCAACTCCTCCAGCACGGAGAGCTCCATGTTACTGTGGGCTAAGTGAAAACGTGAAGGATCAAGAACACAAAACATTACGCTCTCAAGTTCTAAGTCAGTAGCAAAGTATAGAACAATCCCAAAAATACTTTGGGAGTCAGTGTTTATCAGGATGACTGCAATTTCAAAGGCTGCTCAAGCGATGCCTTGGACAATGTCCTCAAAGAACAACACCCAAAGAGATGATTTTGTACCTCATCTCCAGACTGCTCAGCCCACAGTAAAAGAGGGCAGGCAAAGGCAGCTTTGACTAGCACTTTCATCCTCTGGTCTTGGGCAGCCCAAGCACCAGCAGTGTTCTTTTGCACCTCTTCACACTCAAGAAACCCTTTGGCCCCAGCACTGGCTCAGTACAGCCATTAGCTGTACCTCAGTTCCAGCTAGACCAGGCCTATCTCTATCACTCCTGCCTCCACATCCCTATTTAATATGCGTGGGAACGTAACACCAGCCTTCTGGAGGCAGTTGCATGGTCATCTTTTGCAGTACTTTTATTGGAAGCATCTTCCCCTTCCTGGGAGTCTCTTATGCTGCTCTGGCCCTTTTACACTACTTGAGTTGAGAAGTAGCTCTTTCCTCCCTGTTTTGTTTTCCAACCATCATGACTTGGACAAGCAGGTCTTAGAAAACCGAGAAAGAGATCCGCTCCAACGCTGTACTCCGAAGCTCTCGTATCTCTGGAGAATATCTAGAAATATTGTCTCAACCCTGAATTTTAACAGTGGATTTTACTATGGCATTTATTTGCATACACTTCTTTGATTTAGGGAAATATATGCTCCAACACACTTGTAGTACATGTCTAATTTCCACATGTATAAAAGACAAATATGCATATAAATCAAATAACTGCAGGCACAACTGGCCAATTCTAACACTGTTTCTATGACAGCTGCATTTTCCCACCTATCTATAATGCTTATGGAAGTCTATATTCAAGTGCTTGGAAAGAAAGAACATTCACAGGTTGAAAAAAAAATATTGCATGACTATTTTACATCCTTTGTAACAAAATGCAGTTATCAAAAGCGAACACAAAACTAGCTTGGAGTACAGTTTTCAAGTCAAACAGGCAGAGTTTTGCTTTTGCTGTTATTTCTTGTTAAGAATCTTAGATCTTGACAACAAAGATAACCTTTAAATACTGTCCAATCTCAACAACCGTATCTTGCATTTTCATGCACGCTTAGAGCTTTTTGCTGGATGCCAGGTTTCCATGTGCAGCTGGTTACGCAACCAAAATATCCAGCCAGAAACACAAATAATGCAAAGTCTGAACCTCATTTAAGCCACATCGTTGAACATTATAAGTGTAAGTTTGGAATGTGTTTTAATGAACGTTTAAAATAAATCATTTCTTGTGCAATGAAGACGGTCCTTGTGATCTGCAGCAGAAAGGAAGTTCTGGAGTAGTCTTTTGCAATGTCGTGGCTTATGGACAGTGAGGTTGTATAGGAGCCTGATGGACTCCAGAGTCAGATACATGGTGGTTCTAGGTTTTCTTAAATCTTAATGATATTTGGTGACTGGTTTGTTTTGGTGTTTTGGGGTGTTTTTGGTTTTTGGGGG
>NW_010248563.1:18083-20897 GCF_000690775.1 Eurypyga helias
GAGGGTGGGGTGGCGGTTGTTTGTTTTTCTTTTTTCTCTGCTCTTTTTAAAAACTGTTCATCTGTAACCTTTCTATAGGTGTTAAGTTTGTGGACAGCCATGTCAAGTAGATGAGATTTGTGTTGCTCCTCAGCCTTCTTGCAGTAATTGTAACTGCCTATGCCAGCCTAAGCATACACAATAGTGAGACATAAAACCACAGACAGAAACAGCAAGCATACCCTTCTTTGCAAATTTCCTCTTTTGCTTTTCATTCAGATTCTTTGCTCCCGAAATGAACATAGTATAAACGTAGTATTGCTCCTTACGAAATAACAGCCAATCTGGTGGGTGTTTCTCCCAGGCCCTACTGAGGAGAAACTGGTGACTGACTGGCAATATACTGGGTCAAGTTCTGTTCCACACTTAAGAACAGTGAGTTGCATTCGCAAATAGGCAAAAAAACCCCCAACAAACTCAGAGTGGGACAGAAATGGCAAGAGAGTACAGATCAAACCCATTACCTGGAGCAACAAGATCACAGTCCTTTACTGAATGCATGAAAACTGGTGAATCCAGCAGAAGCAATAATGCTTTCACTGCCAAGGGGATTTACATTGATGATTTCAAATTGCAAGAGGAAGACATTCAGGAAGTCTGTCTGCTGTTTCATTATAGACCATAAAGCCTTCTTGTGGATGATTTTGTATTAGCTTTGCTGGACAAACTCAGTGTGGTTTCTGAATAGGATTTTTATAAGAAGGAACATGTCCATCAAAAAAAAACCAAAAAACAAACAAACCTCCCCTCCCCCCTCCCCCCAAAAAAAACACTACCCAAAAATACCCCACAACCCAGTAATCTAGGATCAGGTCAGAAGCCAAAACATTTCATTTATAAATTAAAAAAATGCTTTTTATGTGCCTCATGCAGTTTTTTCTCAAGGGCCAGTTGGTGATGATAACATCCACATCAAAGTTCTCTCTCTGACTTCATTAATGTATCCTGTACCCTCCACTTAGCTGGTGGAGCCAGTCTCCTGAAGTTCATACAATGCTTCATTAGTGCTTATTCATCTGGGATAGCAGTGTTCCATCTAACCTGAAATATTACTCTGGATCTTTATTTATTCCACAGTCTTTCTTCCCAATGACAATTGTAAGACATCCTATTAAAAAAATTTGGCAATTTCATCAAGTAGGCTCAATTATTGAAATTCTCTTCCTGTTTCTGTTCTTATCCTAACATTTCATCTTAAACCTGTGCTTTTGACTCTGAGAATTCATAAAATAGGAATTGGTCTATAAATAATATAAAGTAAGTTTTGACTAATCTGGATTGAATGAGCTCCTCTCACAATCTCTGTATAACCTCTATAATGTCAAGCCCCTGAGTGATTTTGTTGATTATGTACAGCATCCTGACATGCAAACTCACAATTTAGCCTGAAGAAATTTGCAATTAATTAATTAATCCCAACAGAAATTATCAAAACTCATTCACCGGGCATTGCACAGCCAGGAGCAAGCAAGAAGAGACTTTTTAACCACAGAGGAGGAGAACTCTTCAAGCAGAAATAAAGCCTGCTGCGGAAAACAAAATGTAAATCTTAGAACAAAGCAAGCTTCCTGTTAAAGCATGGATGCACAAGGAGTCGCCCAAGGGTTGCATGAGGTCCTTCAAGACCTACTTTGATGCCCATCACACTTGCCTCAAGGCCCTGTGAGTTGTGTCTGACCTCTGACATGGATAACAGCAGTAACATCAGCTTGAGAAAGAAGCAGAAGATGCCTCAAAATACTGGGGAGGTGTTCCAGATGTATGGTGTGGTTTTTTTGCTTAAATGGGCAAGAATTATAAGTTCCTCTTGTGCAACAAATGAATAGAAGTGGTAATGCATTTCGAGAGTTGTTTGTTGAAAATCCTTCATTTGGAAGTACCTTTTAAAAATTAAGCAGACTTTTAAATTAAATGCAGCGGTGTGTGCATTACATGCACTCCCCAGCACAGCTATAGCATAGCTCCAGCCACTTTGATATGACCTGGAACTGATTACAGTGATTGCATAAATCTGATATTTCTGCTAAATATTACCTGCTAGAGTAATCCTTTGCTTACAGTAAGTTGGCTGGAAGAATAGGTTATCGATTAGTGTTGAGCTGGGGAAGTGGAAAAGAGGAAATCCCACAGAAACTAAATATGGTTGCTTACAACCAGTGGTCAAGACTGGATATTAACTTTGAACCATGCGTTACATCACCTGCAGAAAGTGCAACTATGATGCACAGCTCTACAGCAGCGCCCCACTGCAGCCCTTAAGATCCCTTGTGTAAAAAGCAGATTAAACTGATTCCCGTTGCGCCTTCAGTCCCACTGTGGACACTTTCAGAAACGCATGTTTGGAAGCTGCTGTGTTGAGTGATCCGAGTAAGAGTGAAAATGAAAGAGTGAATTCAAGAACAACCTGACGTGCACATTGCTGATGTGTAGTGCTGACCAATTCAGGACGCTTTCTGAACAGACCTAGCTGATAAATAACTTTATATAAGGCACAACATGCAATTTAAACAAAATAATAATAAACTAGGATCACAAAAAAAAAAAAAAAAAAAAAAATCAACAGCAATAGAACTTGAAATGTGGGATATTCTGAGGGTAAAGTTTCAATTTAGTCAATCAAAATATTTTGTTTCAATGGAGTAAGAATGTCCTGTTCCTTTGTTGATTTTTTTTTTTTAATAAAATTTCATCAAAACTCTCAATATTTTGTAAGGGAAAAAAGTGATGCTTGGACCATCCCAAAATTGGGTTCAAGATTTCCCCTCCCACCCCCAC
>NW_010248564.1:0-1098 GCF_000690775.1 Eurypyga helias
GGTTCCCCTTGTTGTAGAGATGGTCGCCGTACTGCCGGAAAATCTCCGACAAGCCGTCGCTGTCCAAGTGGTGGCTCTTGGCCAGGTTAATGGCCATTTCGAAGAGATTCTTCCTGAACAGCATCTGTTAAACACACACCAAGAGCGGGATGAGGGAAACAGGCCCGGAAAACCGGCCGGTTCTTTACCTGCGGAGCCGGTGCAATCCCGCCGACGGAAGGGAGGGACGAGTACCGAGGCGGGTTTACGTGCCTCGAGCTTGGTCTGCGTGTCCTTCTCCTGCAGCACGTGAATCTTCCCATCCCGGGTCAGGACGTACAGAGAACCCCACTCGGCTAAGACGTCCACCACGTCATCGAAGACCGAGCTGTAGGCAATGAACTTGTTGCACAGGTCGTAGACGTTCAGGACTTGTTTGTCCAAATTCTGTGCCTCGTTCCCAGCAAACTCTGACCTGGAGAAGAGAAGCAAGCTCTTAAAACATCAAGGAGAGCAGCTCCGGGTCCCCAGGGAAACCAGGGATGTGTGGAGAGCGAGACAAACGGGGCTCATCCGGGCAATTCAAGCGAGCGGACGCGGGGGCAAAGCCCCACGTATTCCCTCCCAGCTGCTGGTCAGACTGGGAAACCCACAGGACTGAAAGAAACCTGCCCACCCGTTCGGGCTGCTCAGCTGTGCTGCTCCCAGCACGGAAGCGTACGGGAATATGGGTGCGGATGCATCCGAACGGCCCCTGCGAGCTGCAATCGACCCCCCGGGGGGCTTGGCAGGGAGGAAAAGAGGGAAAGCAGGAAGCCGCGAGCGCGAAAAGGACTCATCCGTCCTGAGGAGCCCTACTTGGGAGAGGTCTTGCGGTCCTTGGAGACGACGATGAGGTAGCCCCGATACCAGTGAACGATCAGCTTCTGGCCCTCGAAGGCGAAGCAGGGGCCTCGCTCGTCCGGCTGGTAGAGGTACACGCACTCGTTCCCCGCCACGATGAACTGGAGGTCCTGGGAGGGGTCGCTGAGAGACGAGCAGCGCAGGCCGCAGCCGTGGGTGTCCAGCTCCACGCGAGGGTAGTCCTTCCCGGAAAGCGCGTACGACTGCCGAGGAGAC
>NW_010248564.1:1185-1501 GCF_000690775.1 Eurypyga helias
AGTCGGCGCCTTGCCCAGTTAAAATTCCCACCTGGATGTTTTCGGTGGTCACCACGAACAGATGCGTCGCTTTGCCAGACTGCCGGAAGGCGAGGCCCGTGACCGGGTAACCGCCCTCGTGCAGGATCTGCGTCTTGCTGTGCCGGTCTCGGGTGATGTCCCCCTTCGTGAGGACGACGCTCCCATCCGCAAAACCTGGTGAGGGGAGAGACTACGCTGGCACTTCCCCGGCACAGCTCGAGTACCACCCGGCGTCAGGGAGGGCAGCGACAAGGCCCGGCTCGCCTCTTCCGGCTTCTCCCGCTCCCTGTGCTCC
>NW_010248565.1:0-5525 GCF_000690775.1 Eurypyga helias
CCTCAACATCAGAAGGATATAGGCCCATTGGTACGAGTCCAGAGGAGGCCACAAAGATGCTCAGAGGGCTGGAGCCCCTCTGCTATGGGGACAGGCTGGGAGGGTTGGGCTTGTTCAGCCTGGAGAAGAGAAGGCTCCGGGGAGACCTTATAGCACCTTCCAGTGCCTGAAGGGGCTACAAGGAAGCTGGGGGGGACTTTTTACAAGGGTCTGTAGTGACAGGACAAGGGGTAACGGGTTTAAATTGAAAGTGGGGAGGTTTAGATTGGATATCAGGAAGAAGTTCTTCCCGGAGAGAGTGGTGAGGCACTGGGACAGGTTGCCCAGAGAAGCTGTGGATGCCCCATCCCTGGAAGTGTTCAAGGCCAGGCTGGATGAGGCTTGGAGCAACCTGGTCTAGTGGAAGGTGTCCCTGCCCATGGCAGGGGGGTTGGAACTGGATAGTCTTTAAGGTCCCTTCCAACCCAAACCATTCTGTGATTCTACTGCCCACTAAAGATTGTGTATTTTTTTCCATCCATATTAAAAAGCCACAGTAAGAAGGCTCAACAAGCAGTTGATGTGAGATATGATGTAGAAGCAAAATAGAACAAAAAAAAAAATTGAAATCAATTAACACTGTAGTCCCCAAATTATTCTGGGCTCTGAATTAGCTCTTTTCTTTATCACTGGATATTGGAAATAGTCAAACTCAGGTATAAATCCCATTATTCAAAGTTAAAATAGATTTATGACTTAAATTCATACCTGCAGGATCCCATCGGGCTATCACAGGATCCTGAAAGTACATCACAGTGTCAGGAAGCCTGAGAGTTATCTGTATGGGTGGATGTGTGGCACCTTCAGCCTCTTCTGGGGGATATGGGTATGCTGCCAACCCAGCATCAAGTACCTTTGGCAAGATGGGAAAGGAGAAGTGATGTTTTGGTTAGAAAACACAGTGGCTTACTTTGTTCCTTACACCCGATCACCTGCAGAGTTTCCTAGCACACCATTGAAAATTTACTGGCATTAATGGTTTGCTAATATTGCACGTTTTTAACTGTGACATTGATGGCAGCAGAGGGGTAACTACCAACAGGCCTCCGTGTGCCATGAGTGGCACCAGGAAGGCGCATGCAGTAGGCATGGTCACCTTTTAATAGGTCCACAGTCCCCAAAAACCCAAGAGCAGGTATCATTCCGCTTTGTCCACACGGCGTGTCAAAGGGAAGGAGAGACTGGTGAGCCTGGTCCCACAGGGAACGAAGATCCTGTGCCTACTGAGCTGCCCCCTGCCCCGCTTTCTTTGCCTGTGCGGGAATTTCACTTGTGAAAGGTTTCCAGCTTCACAGTAAAAAACTGGAGTGTAGGTTAGTGCTATGTCAGGCTCCACGAGTGAGAAAACTAGAGCACGTCAGGTAAAGTACTCCAACGTCTCACAGAGCCTGGAACGGACCGGGCAGTAGTTTTGTTACCAACTTCTTTAGGTGTAGCTTTCGCGCGTGACAGACTAAAACTTGTCTCCTTGCTTTTACTTTGGCCGAGAGCATTTTCCAGCGTAAGGACCTGTGGTAGCCACACTGATGAGCGCTGACTGAGCACACTCTGAGTGCAGGCTGACCTGCTCCCCTCCACAGCTGCCACTCCAAAAATCGGCCAAGTGTGATTGAAAAATTATTTGAAGACGCAATTAAATAACTGCTGCTCAAGGAATGGTGTACAGGGCATATGTACAGTGGTGACGCCCCAAGAGCAGCTCTTGGGGGTGACAGGGAAGAGGATGGCTGGGGTGTAATCTCCTTTCTTGCTTACCTCCACCATGCTCCAGTCCTTGATCTGCTTGGCCTGCGGTGGAAGCTGCAGGATGTCGATGTGGTACACACCACCCACCGGCACGAACCGCTGCAGATCAACGACGCTGTCATCACGTACTGCTGCCTCTTCTTCTTCGGTCTGCTCTTCCTGCGCTGGTGGATCCTCGGCTAAAAAATAACCAAACAACACGAGTTAACTTGGTGCCTAACCTCAGACGCTGAAATTTCCCCCGTCTATCATTTCTCACTTCTGCATGAAAAGCCCGTGTGCGCACACTCTGCAGCGTTCCAGCACCATCTACTGGTGTTCCCCAAATCTTTCCACAATTAACCGAAATGTGGGGAAAGACAGACAGCTGGAGGAGAAAAAGCACTTCATTTTTTCTATGCGTAATTATGTATATTATATACATATGTATATAATTATGTACATAATATACATATATTACATATATGTACTAATTTAAGTTTTAATTAATTGGAACACGTTATGAGAAGGCAGCAATGCTATGGACGAAAGTGTCTAGAAATATTTTCTTTAAAAAACCAAAACCAAGTCCACATAAAACATTGAACTGGTTGTTACAGGAAGACAAAAGTTACCGTCGACAGGGATTAAGGAAAAAGTGTTCAATACCGTAGAAGCAGCTACCATGAGTGTTAGGAAATTTGCTTTTAGAGGGTAAAATAATCCCAAAAAATTACAGATATGTATATAAACTCTCCCCAAGCTTTTTTAAAAGAACAAGTGAACCGGTGTTAATGTTGTAGTGTCAGATTTAGTTACGTTAGGCAGAGGCTTTACTCTACTGTATTCACACAGGAACACAATGTCCTCTTGCAGTTAATCCGAGCAAAAAATGTACAGGAAGTAAAAAGCATTTTACTACCAAACACAGCGGTAGCTTGCACTTCAACCTGCTTTTCAAAATAATAATCATACAAAAAGATTGAAGAGTCGTCTAAGTAAAGCCATTCATTCTCCACGGCTAAATTAACTTAACACCGGCATAATGGAGTAAAATCCAGGGGCCTGCAGTAGTTTTTGCTCTCTTCGCTGTTGTTGCAATCCTGTTTTTTCCCCTCTCATCTACCTGGCTGCCTGTTTTCACTGAATTTGTGCTGAGTATCCTTGCAAACTCCATTTTGAAAAGGGATTGAATTGCAATTCCCAGCATGCCAGCGGAAGCGTAGTTTCATAAGCCTTCTCGCCTTGTTAAAGCAAATGAACAAGCTTGAGGACATTCAGGTGTAATCAGTGTGCTCCTGGGCGCATAACGTTCCCCTAGTACTATGGTAGGGATAAGCGTTACCGAAATAAAATAGCAAATTCCTCTACGTGAAGCCCAAGTTCTTTGTAATCCTGCAAACCACCTTGGCTGGGCAGCCTTGAGGGTCTGGTGTACAACTGGCTGCTGGGACTGTGCTCAGCAGAAAGTGCTGGGGGGTGGGTTTTTTTTCCCCCAAGGAAAAGGCTGTACAGCTCAGCTAAACTATGCTGGGCAGTTGGCCGTTGTTTTATTTAAGACAGTGCTACAAGAAAACTCAGTCTTTGTAAACGAAAGGACACCACAACACTGAAGAACTTTGTCATGTAACTTATGTGGGCCAGATAAATGTTTTTTGCTCCTAGAATTAGGCCCTCTTCTAGCAAAGTGTCTGGCTTTAAGCAGACATTTAAGCAACACCCACACTACCCACTTGCCTACTGTTGTGTGTTTCTGAATCAGTTTTTTCCGAGGAAGCCAATCGTACCAGCCAGCCTGGCAGATTTAAAAGGATTGCATGTCTCACCCATAAACATAACAACACACAAACATACATAACTGTAACAAACATGGGCACAAACATAAATAATGAGAAACAGATGAAGTGTGGGGCCAAAATCCATTTTCCTAGCTGTCCTGTTTTCTCCCTGCGCTTAACAATCATTAATGGAAATGTCAACAAAACTCGGGCGTTATCAAAACATCAACAATTATAAACTTTGTTCCATTCACAGAGATCTATATCACCCTCTTTCCATATACAAAATAATAAAATATTTAGAATGAGCACTTTTGCAATGCTGCACCAACCAAATACCTTGTGATGGTGTGTCCAAGGTTTCTGATTTCTTCCCAGCTTCGTCCTCTGTCTCATGTGCATCAGCGAGGCTAGCGCTGTTGTCTGTGAGTGAGAGCGCACCCTATGTAAAAAGCAAAAGAGATCTTTTCATTAGTCAGAGACAGACAAAGCAGAGAAGAGGGTATCACCTTCTTCAAGGAGGCCGAAGGAGAAAAAGCACGGTCCCGCTCCTCCAGAAACATTTGCACCAAGCTTGCTACAGGGTCAAGGTCTTAGGAGAAATCATTTCTACCTGGCTAGCAAAACTAGTTTTGATGAAAGGTACTCTGCATCTTTGGAACTGGACATATCAATAGAGATAAACGTAACTGCTTCATTTCCGCAGCAAATTCCATCTCCAGCTACCCAAAGACCATACAAGCACCTCGCCTTTTTAGCCGTGCACACGCCTAAGAATTATGTGTATGCTGACTTTACAGGTAGAAGTGTGACACAAAGAACATTTAAGCTGATGTTGAATCCAGAGCATTGCTGAAACTCTGCCAGAACCCCTGCTTGCAGGCTTAGCCTGGGCCTTGCCCACCATATTCATTCCCCTCCTCACATTGTTTTCTATTTTCAAGACATTACCCTAGATTCCCAGCCAAACTTCCAACCCAGATAGGAATTCACCCCGTCACAGCAGACTCCAGCAGCACAGCCGCAGGCAACTGGCAGTTCCACGTAGGAGCCATCATCCCTTTGGAGGCAGTGGCACCTCCTGTGCCCCAGGCTGCGCCTGCCAGGGCAGGGGGAGAACACATCTGAAACAGGGCGGAAGGTGAGGAGAAAGAAGTGCTTACGCACCTAAATGTGGTGGAACGCAAGGCAGGAGGAGGGATTGCAGGAGCTGAGAGAAGCGGAGTCTTCAGAGGGAACAGGAAAATTCACAAAACTGGATTGAGAGAGAAAGAGTAAGACCCAGGAAAGAAAATGAGAAGAGATGAAGTGAGGAGCTTGAAGAAAGTCTGAAAACACAGATGAAAACTGCTAAAAGGCAAGATCTGTCATACGAAATAAAAGAAAAAAGAAACCAAGAAAAATGGGATTTCAGGCACTGGTTCACTACAAAGGTGTCGGGGACTGAACGGGAAAGATCGCTGCTCCGAACACACTGAGAAGGCATAAACCCCGATGGTTCAGTCAATTGTACAGAAATTTTAGCTAGAGAACATCTGCAGGTCCCAGACGATACCAGAAGTAAACACCCCAAGCCCAGTAACAAGAACCCAAAACCAAGCGGTCCCCACAACCCCCAAAGCTGCCGTACTCCACTGAGGAGTGCTGAGGAAGGGAATCCGGCCAACAGGACCAGTGTTGGGAGAACCCCCCAGAGGCAGGGCATACGGACACGGAGCAAGGGAGTCGCTGAACATCCAAAAAAAAATGCGGAACTGAACCCTGGGCTGCACGCTGCAAACGCTGGATTCCTGCAGTGACCCAACGGGGCCGTTGGTTTCTCAGATGCAGAATCCATTCGCCTGGACGACCGGCACAGATTTACGGAAATACCTTACAAGGGCACCCGACGTTCCTCGTGGCTTTACTGTTAAACCGCCACCCAAATGCCAACTGCACAGCAACTCCCACAACCTGTCAAAACTTCCCTCTCTACCTTCCCTA
>NW_010248565.1:5536-7013 GCF_000690775.1 Eurypyga helias
CACTTCACCTACCTTTCCGCCACCATCGGAACGCGTTCCTTCTGCAGCGGGCACGTCGGGCTCTTCTCCGCCTTTTTTTCCCTCTCCTTCTGCTTCTTCCACGTTGTCTATCGAATGCGGCGTTAACTCTTTGCTACCTGTGATTTCCAGGCTCGGCACGCTCTGGCACTGCAGCCAAAGCGGAGACACGTGGTCGTAGTGGGTATGCAGTATGCGAACGGCAACGCTGCGTGCCGCCAGTGACTTGGGGAGATCAAAGCCGTGCTGTGCATCGCAGAACACGTGATTTTTGAACCTGTAAATAACAGTTTAAAAATAACATTCCTTAGTAGGAGTAGCAGCGCTTATTTTTATATTTATTTGTTAAGTATTCAAACGGATGTTCACCAAAATTCTCTTTTGTCGCAGGGCAGGGCCTAAGAAACACACGATACGCTTCTTGTCTTGTATCACCAGCTGTCTGCAAGCCCCTCCAGAAAAGCTCTGACTGCATTAGGGGGATCAGAACCGCAATAGGAACAGTCTGATGGGACGACAACGAGGCAGAATCAGAGAGCAGCTCTCCTACACAGCACGCTCCGGGTAAAACAGACTAATTTAATGGGCAAATTCCTGCATAGGGGAAGTCACCAGCTGTGTTAGACCAGTCTCAGCACCTTCTGCAGAAAACCCAGAGATACACACAGATGTTAAAGTAGTTTTGCTGATCAACAGTATCCCACGGCCACCAGTCCTTGTGACAGTGCAGGAACAGGCTAAGAGCAGCACAGGAGGCCAACCTGCATCAAACTGAGTGTCTGACTTGTGAACCTGGGTTCCCTCATCAGACACGGAAGTATCTTGCCCAATTCCTGCCCAACCAAACCCAGAACAATTCAAATAATCCTTACTTTTGGATAAGATTGGCTGGTCACAAGTTCTAAAAAAATCTTCTAGTTAAGCATCATTTATTTTTTAATTCTTGATGGAAAAAGTGCATCTCTAAGCAGACCCAAAGGCTTTAAGTCTAACCCCAGTGGGCTCTTCCTGCAGGTCAGGCTGACACTGCTCAGGAGCCTCCCAGCTACCTTAGCAAAGCTACAGCAGCACACCCCTGCTCAAGGTAAAGTCCTTTTATCAATTTACTGCTCGTGTTTGCAGAGTTGGAGCAGGAAGTCTGCTCAAAAATCTTGTTTTCAAAAATACATCAGTTAAATGGTAATTTAATTAAAAAAAATCTATATTCAGAACCAACAATGGATGACATTTGCATCCCAGGCTCTAGAATCTTTTGTCTGAAAGAGAACTGAGCACAAAGCGTCATTTACCACTTTGCAAGCAACTGTAACAGCTTAGAAACTATTTAATGCATCAGCAAGAAACATTACTTCCAGAGGAATTTCAGCTCTCTGCATGAGTTCTATTGTTTTCCTTCAAATATTGTGCTGGCAATAACAGGGTTCTACTGTGGCATTTTAAAAAACAAATTTTATATATA
>NW_010248566.1:0-209 GCF_000690775.1 Eurypyga helias
AAGAAGTCACAGCCCTTGAACATTTCCGTTGTAGGACCAAGCTGAGGCGGCCGAAGTAGCAGCCTGAGTAGCCACCGTGAGAGCAGCACAGCCCACACGTAGAGAGAGTGTGGCCTCTGGCTTACCTTATTCCTCGAGGAAAGGCAGACGAGAGAAGGATGCAGAGCCTGGAGTAGCACAGGCTTTTATACTGTGTCCCAGAGAGCTGT
>NW_010248567.1:0-2697 GCF_000690775.1 Eurypyga helias
GCTTCCATGGGGCTTTTACTGAGCCGCCCGTGGCGGGCTGGGTTTGCACCAAGCATCGCAGCGCTGAGCCGCTCACCCCGTCCGGTGCCGCGCCCTGCGCCCGCCAGCTTCATACGTGGTTAAACAAGCCCAAAGGCTGCCAGCCAGGCCTGGTTTAGCTTTTGAACCCCAGGCTATGGAGGGGGAAAAAAAAATACCTTCTGAGAACTAAAGCCAGCGGCGTCCCTAGGATGGCAGAAATGAAGGTGCTCCCATTGCCGTTTAGGGGTTGGCAATGTGTTCTTGGTTTAAAACCTGTTGCAGTCCCTGGGCAGAGCCTCTCCTCCTTAATTCCTGTGCAGCCTCCTGCAGAGAAATGTAATCTCCAAGTCCCCTTTGCCTCTGCAGGGAGGTAGAAAGGGGTGGAGAGGGGAGAAAAGATGGCATTTGCCCTGCCGCCTGCTGCTTGCAGCAAGAAGGAGCTGGGCACAGAGCTGAAGATCCCAGAGGTGGAGGAAAAATTCTCTGGATCCAAGCCACTGTGTCTTGCTCAGGTAAAAATGTTAAATTAATTGCTAGATCTGGTGCTGGAAGGAAATTTTCCTTCAGCCCCGTGTCAGGATGACCAAGGGTGTTTCAGTGGGGTTATCCAAGCTGGAGTTAATCTATATGGGGTTATTCCTGAGTGGGATTATGCATGTGTGGGGTTATCCGTGGGGAGGGTTATCTGTGCATGCTCTTTCTCACCAGTCCCTGTAGAAGAGCTAGTACTTTCCAGGGCTGGCCCAGGGCTGTAGGGATCTGGGACACCAGCGATGATCTCCCCCCCTTACTACCTGTGGTAGGCTGCAGATTTTATGCCCGTGACCATTTAGTGCCTAAGATCTGGGTTTATTGTAGGTTTATAAGGAGCTCTTTACAAATTCATACTGTGGAAGAGGTTTTATGGGGTTTTCACTGCATCTCACATTGCCCAGGGAATCCTGCACTGGGCAGTGGGAGATGCCTGGTCCGTCTGGCATCCCTCAGCGGGAGCTGTTGGGGACTCAGCAGTTTGGAAATAGTGTCTTATTCAGCGGTCTAAGTACAGCTTTAAGTGTCTAATATTAGGCAGACATTTACCTAAATCTCACACCTTCCTGTTTTGCAACACTCTTTGGGCTTAGAAACATCCGTCGCACGGTTGGTGTTGCTGTGTCTAATGGGCAAAGGTTTATGGCGCTCTTACCAGCGCCCTGGAAATAGAGGTTTTGGGAACATCCTTTCATGAAGGTTAGATGGCACCAACGTAATAGATTATCAGTGGTTTATTACTGAGGGCCGTTAGGAATCCCAACAGATAGGGCTTAAACTTCATTTAAACAGGATGAGAATGTGTTACCAGGTGAATACAAATCGCCTCCACTTTGACATGAGAGAGGCATAATTAAATACGAAATGACTACAGAAATATTAACACACCCTGCGTTTCTCAGAGCTGGAGCAAGAAAATAAGAGACCCTTCAGAAGGGATGCTTTTAAGGGAATATACATCCCTCTCCTCCCAGGGCAGCCACAGGGATGTTGGAAATACATTCATTTTAGAGATAGAGAGTTGTTTGGAAACCCAGGTAATTGAAGCTGCATGTACAAAAATAAAAGCTATTAATGGCATTATCTGGAATGATAAACTCCCCAACATTCACCTTTTATTTGATTATTTCCCACTTTCTGTAGCATGCATATAAAAGCCTTATAACACCCCTTTCCTACCTCTTGGGGGATGCTACAGCTTGCTGAGTATGCCTGGGATTTGACTGGCACCGGGAAAGTGATACACCCCATCCCCGTGCTCTCCACCGCCCTTTTGGGAAAACCTGGGAGGCTAGGGGAATAACTCACGTGCCGGCAGGAAGCATCCATGGGTGGACCCCGAGGTGGGCATGAGCCCATGCTAATGAAGTGGAGTACGTTTGCGGGCCCCATTCCCAACCCTTTGATCCCTCAACCCCAGTCCCAAGGCTGGCGGGGACCGCTGGTGGGTGGCAATGTGCCCTGGCACCCTACCAGCTGTGTGCACATCTGGTGGGCAGCTGTTTGCCTCCGGAGCTCAGTGCTCTGTATCCACAGCTCGAGGCACTGTGGAGGTGATGCTCTACAGCCGACCGTGTGGGAAGGCGGGCATTACCCTCTGCTCCTCATGGATCCTCTTCGTGCCGGCGGGACACGTTGCCTCGCTCTGCTCCACGCGGGCAAGCGCTGATCCCTGATGAGACGGGCACAGGTGTCCCCTGCCGCTGCCAACTCTCCTGGGCTCTCTGCCTGCACGGCAGAGCCTTGCCTGTCCCGCTCCGTCGGTTTTTCCCAGCCGCCCGCCTTGTTTATCGGCTCTTGAGCAACCGAAGCGGTGAAATGAGAAGGTGAAACGAAGCCTGGCTGGGATTTCTCGGGGGCAGAGGCTGCGCGTGGGCTGTGGCGAGAGGCGTGCCCCTTCGCTGCTGGGGTCTTCTGTTCGGTCGCGTCACTGGCGTTGCGGGTGCCGTCGCTTTGGCAGCTGCCTCTGCCTCTGGGGCACGAAGACGCGTGTGCCTTGCTCTGCCCCCCCCATCTCCTTGTTTTATGGGCTATCGAGCTCATCACAAAAACTTTTCTGGTGGTTTTGTGGCGAGGGTTTTGCACAGACCTGATCCTCTCCTGGCTGGAATGGGGCTGACTCAGTACTTCTCATTTCCTCTGTGG
>NW_010248567.1:2789-6876 GCF_000690775.1 Eurypyga helias
CCCCCTGGCCCTGCAGGTCTCCCCCAGGGATGACACATGGGAAGGGGACCGCGGAGGTGAGAGCCATCCGGGGCTGGCGGAAGGCTGGGTGCGGCACTCCCTGCGCAGGTCCCTGGGGCATCCCCGGGCTGGGACAGGGGCGATGCTCGGAGATAACCTCTGCAGGATGTGTGCTGACTTCTGACTTCTCTTTCTGGGCCAAAGTCATCGGGACAGGGGAATAATAATGTCCAGTTCCCACAGATATTTAGGACCAAGGTTGGTAAACAGTGATTTTTTTCCTTTACGGGGCCCAAGCCAAACCTACAGATATCTAGGGGTGGTGAAGAAGTTCTGCTTTGATACCTTCAAACATTTGTATTGGGGGAAACATCTCATTCATGTAAAACATCCAGCCCAGGTTTTAGCTCCATGTGCCCCCCAGTCCTCTCATGCCAACACCGGTGCTGCCACCACCGCTCTGCTTGCCTCAGTTTCCCCAACTGTAAATCATTAATCATGCTACTGAGCTTCTCGGTAGCGACATTTAAAGTCGGAGAAAGAAAAGCTCTGTTTCACCTACGTGTTATTGCTGTCGTCATTATGAATGGCTTTTCAGTATAAAGCCAGTGTGTTGAAACCTGGGAACTGCACCATTAGGGATGCCTCGAACACTGTCGCATCAGTGTCAAGGAACAAGCTGAGCTTTTGCTTTTCCTTTTGACACATCAAGTCTTCAGCCTGTCACTAGCCTGAACCCAAAACTTGCTGCTGTGGAGGTTTTTATGATGCATTAGTCATTCCTGATGCATTTGCAAACAGGAACGGGGCTGTTCCAGTGACCCAGACCAGAGGGATGGGGTGGTTTGTGGGTGACTGACAGCGTAGGTGCTTGGTGAGGGGTACGGAGGAGCTCGGTGGCCCCACTGCTGTCTCCAGCATCTTCTTGCATCTAAGTGTGAGCTGGAGGCGGGTCGACACGTAGGGCTGGCTTGATAAAGCTCCTGTAGGTGTGGTGTCTCCCATGTCTTGTGTGGTGGTAGCTGGATTCTTGGTTTGACGCCTGTTTGCTTTTCACACGGAGCATCCAGACATTGAGGTCTTTGTCCTTTGACCACATTCGTGGTGAGCACCCGGTAACAGGTCAACCGAAAGTGCCCAAGTTGACGCAAACACAGCATCCCCCATTGACACATCGCTGCAGGGTGCCAGCACCCTTATGCCCAGCCCCTCAACACAATCACTAACGGGGTGACACACTGATCCTGTGCCAATGCCTGTGTCCCTCGCCACAGATGCCCCATCCATGTCCCCAGCGCCGCGTCCCCCGCCGGGTGCAGCCGCGGTGCTGCCGGCCATCCCAGCAGGATCTCCTCTTGCTCCCCCAGGCTCTTCGCGGTGAAGTGCACCGGGTGCCTGGAGGCCATCGCGCCCAGCGAGCTGGTGATGCGCGCCCAGAAGGATCCTGTGCCAATGCCTGTGTCCCTCGCCACAGATGCCCCATCCATGTCCCCAGCGCCGCGTCCCCCGCCGGGTGCAGCCGCGGTGCTGCCGGCCATCCCAGCAGGATCTCCTCTTGCTCCCCCAGGCTCTTCGCGGTGAAGTGCACCGGGTGCCTGGAGGCCATCGCGCCCAGCGAGCTGGTGATGCGCGCCCAGAAGAACGGCGCCTGCAGAAGGGCGACGAGTTTGTGCTGAAGGAAGGGCAGCTCCTTTGTAAGGGCGACTACGAGAAGGAGCGCGAGCTGCTGAGCTTGGTGAGCCCGGCTCTGTCGGATTCTGGTAAGGGGCCGCCCGCGCCCGGCGTCTCCCTGGCTGGTCCCGCTCCAAGGTCCCTGCGAACACAGTGGGGTCTGGAGGTGAGGTTTGGGCTTGCTGCCTTAAATCTCTACCCATCCAAAGGGAAAAACTTTACAAGCACCATTGCATCCTCCAGACAGAGCCTCTCCCAGCTTGGTGGCAAGGGTGTGAGTGGGGACCTCGGCTGCGGAGGGGCTGAAGGGCTGGGGGATGCTCTGGGGACCATCCCCATCTCATTAGGCTCATTTCTGTAAGAGTTTATGCTCCTGGCCTCTGCAAGGCACCAGTAACCCATCCCAAGGGGCATACAGCCTCCCCAGGTGATGGGGGGGGAGGGTCATGCTGCCTGAAGGGGACATCTCCCACCTCCTTGCCTGAGAAATGGAGGAGCTGCCCCCCAGGACTGAGCTCCGGCTGCTCTGTGCTCTCCTCGGCAGGATGGAGCTGGGACACAGCATCATGCTGGGGGGCAGTAAGGTGGTTAGGATGCCATGCCCATGATCTGGCTTAACTGGGGAGGTCTCCAGAGTTATTAGGAGAAAATTGGTCTCTATTGTGTTGCTTACAGGTCTCCACTAGTTCAGATGCCGTGGTGTAAATACACTGTAAATGAGAATTTTCTTCCTAAAAAAAAAGCACAGTCCTGAGCACTTCACTGAGTACCATAGGCTAAACCTTCTGTGTTCCTCCCCTGTGCCTCACCATCCCTGCCTGAGACTCCGGAAAGGCTGAGCATAAGAACTGAGGTCCTCCTGCAATGGCCACCCTTTTTAATACTGAGGGGAAACTGAGGCACGGAGCTAAACCAATTGCTGGTGGCACGTAGCCTGCAAACCTTGTATCCCCAGCAGCTTCCCAGGTGGTCATTGGCCGGAGCCAGGTTGCAGACCCAGCGTGGTGACACTGTGGGGACACCACGGAGCCCAGATCAGCGTTAAAATATATACCTACAGTCAATGCAAATCCAATCTGAATGTTTCCCAGGAAGACAAATTTAGTAATAAAACCCAGCAAAGGGGGAAAAGGTGGGTGGAAATCATCTGCTGGCAGAAATACTCATGTTAATGGTGTCCCCGCAGAGCCCTGCTGCTCGCGAGGCTACGCACCCCTGGGTCGCTCAGCTCCTCTTAAAAACCATCATCAGGAGGAAAATCTGCTTTGAGATGTCAGGCTCTGGAAAAGGCTGGTGGGAGTCTGTCTTTCCCCTGCCAGCAGAAAGCTCTGAATTAAAAAAAAAAAAAGCCCTTAAAAATCATCCTTACGAGCTCTTGTAGGAGGGATTTGTTAACGTGTGAAGGTCATGGGCATGGCAAAGCCCGGCGCTCACTGTCACGCACAGGCGATGCTTCATCTGGGAGAAGGTACATGGGGGACAGGGATGGTTTCGGCAGGATCTGTCTTTCCCCTGCCAGCAGAAAGCTCTGAATTAAAAAAAAAAAAAGCCCTTAAAAATCATCCTTACGAGCTCTTGTAGGAGGGATTTGTTAACGTGTGAAGGTCATGGGCATGGCAAAGCCCGGCGCTCACTGTCACGCACAGGCGATGCTTCATCTGGGAGAAGGTACATGGGGGACAGGGATGGTTTCGGCAGGACAGGATGTTTCTCTTTACTATCGTGTTCCTCTGCAGTGAGAGCCCGGCTGCTTTGCAGCACTGGCTGAGCTCTGCCTTCTACAACTCTGCTCACTTGAAAGAAAAATTCCTCCCCCAAAATAACGGTGATGAGATTTAAAAAAACAAGGAGTGAGGCCATGGGAGGAGGTGGCTGAAGGGAGCTGGCAAGTGATGGTCCAACGCTGGAGTGGCAGGAAAGCAGCAGGATCCGGCATGCTGGCTCTTGCCTTAGCCCTGGGAAAATCCTTAATGGATCAAAGGATTGTTATTTTTTCCTTATGGGATGCACAAACCCTTTCAGTTAAAATAGGAACCAATGAGGAGACGTCATGAAGGAAAATAAGTGAATCGGCCACTTTTTGGGTTTGTTCCTAGTGGGGGAAAAGGGCAGTTTGGGAAAGGTTGGGGAGCTTTTCCTCCCCAGCGACTCATCGGCCCGTGGCCCAGCCCCGCTGCCAGAGGCTCCGGCCCGGCCAAATCGAGAGCCTCTACTAGCAAAACCCTCCAGGGGAAACACTAATTTTGGTGGAAACTCCAGCTGAGACCGGAGGGATGCAAAGGGCCAGCGTGGGATCAAAAAGGCACAACAACCCCTTGGCTGATTGGAAACCCAGCCCAAAGTCCCCAGCATCCCCTGGCTGGAGGGGGTCCCAGCCCTTCCTGTCTCCCCACAGACCCCACAGCTTAGCCCCACC
>NW_010248567.1:6936-7143 GCF_000690775.1 Eurypyga helias
GGACGGGGGCACGGCGGGGACCAACCCAAGTGCACATCCCATGTGGATGCCGAGCATGGCATGGCTTTGCCCCCTCCTGCCGTGTGCCCCTCCGGGGACCCCACGCTGGGGGATGCGGAAGGGGGTCCCCTCTTCGGCACCGATCCCAGTTGCCTTTCACCAGCAGCGTGCAGCGTGCGTGTCCAGCCTCTCCCCTGTCCCCTCCTC
>NW_010248568.1:0-1074 GCF_000690775.1 Eurypyga helias
GGGGGGGTGGTGGTGGGGAACCAAGACCACCCAGCACAGAGCTGGGGAGGCCACCCCTCTGTCAGCGCATGGCTCGCCTGCGTTGCGCTGGGGGCTGAAGTGCCCTCCTTTCAGACTCTGCACGTATTTAACGTGGTTTTGGTTTTTTTCTTCAGAGTTCAAGTTCTGGAAGCTCTACATAAAAATGTAGAGGAAAAACCAGCTGTCTGGTTTTTCAGAATTGTCTGATTTCAGAATCGAAATCCTCCTGCATAATGATGTGCTTTCCACAGACCTATAAATGTTAAAACACCAAAATTACTACCTGCGTTTTGGAACAAATCTCTCAAGATAATTAATGTATGGAGACAATTTTTACTTGTGATTATTCCTTCAAGATGTACGGCTGTTACTCTTGGGAAGGAAAGTTCTGCATTATAAAATTCCTGTGTGATGGAGGTTGCTTAAGGAACTGCTGGTGATGTGGGAGCGATGCTGCCGTTTACCGTGAAAATTCCAGGGATGACGAGGGGTCAGCACGGCCTGGATGTCACTTCACAGGAGCACAGCACACAGAGTATGCCTCTTGGTGTGGAACGAGTTATTTAAATCAAAATATTACCTCAGTACCAAAAGGACAAGTGGAAAAAGAAGTGGAATCTCTCCTCTTAAAGGAGGTAGCGTGGAGTGGTCTGGGAGGCTGGGGACTGTGGAAGATGCTTGAAAACACTCGAATGGTTATAAAAAGTGCTGGCTAATGTTCAGGAGAAGGCATGCTGCTTGATGATGTGCAGCACCAGCACTGCTCCGTGCCCTTCCCGTGCACTGTGAGAAATGAAAGCGTAGTGGTGCTCCATGGATGAGGTCAAAGGTCGGGCAGGGACAAGGAGAAGAGGGCTGCAACTAAATAAACGATCAGCTTTTGGCTTGCAGGAGCGATGCTGCTGTACTGTGGATTTATTATCAGGCCCAAAACAGATTGAGAGACTGGATGTGGCACCCAGGCTGGTTCTGGGAAGCAGCAAAGCGGTGGGCTGGGACAGACAGGAAAAGAAGGAAATGTTTTTTCAAAATATACTTGCTTAGCAGGGGCAG
>NW_010248568.1:1138-9555 GCF_000690775.1 Eurypyga helias
CCCTCAACGCCAGTCCCCCCCCCTGCCATGGGCAGGGACACCTTTCATAGCCCAGGGTTCTCCAAGCCTTGGGATTTGGATGCAGGAGCTGAGCTGGCACAACCTTCCCTGCCAGGTTTAGCAGCAAGCATAGCCTGCTCCCTGTGCTGGGCAGCAGGAGTCTGCATAGATTTGCTGGATGGGAAATACTGATAGGAGAAGTAATTTGACATACTTCAGGCCTGAGAGAAGCCCAGGAGATAAGCTACATGAGAAAAGTGCTCAGATCTGAAAAATAATAGTTGAAATCAATTGATTCTTTTCTTCCAAATGAAAACCAGTCTAATATCTACAGAGTAGATAGTGTTCTCCGGTGTGGTTGTGTTAGGTTTTTATAGATGCTTTATTTTTAAGACTGCCTGGGGGAAAACAAGTTTTTCTCGGGAAGCCCCACTTGTTTGCTTTGGTTACTCTGGCAATGCAATGTATTAACTTGTTTTGGGCTGTCGCTGAGGGATCCTGCTTGACTGGAAGCCTGCAGACCCCCAGGAGCATGATGGGCAGTGCCCGGTGAAGCCCCTGTCACCCTCCACTGGAGGATGAGCTCAGAGCAAAGTGGACACGGAGGATGTCCGTCTTGAGGGAGCTGCCTGTGCTGGAGCTTCCATGGGGCTGTTGGGCAGCGCAGAGGCACAGGACCTCGTCCAGCACCACTGGCAACTGGTACGGAAAGGGTGAGAATGCGTTGCTTGCTAACGTGGTTTATTACGAGGGCAGAATCTATAGGAAAGGAATACATTCCCTCGTGTAAACAGAGGAGACGTTTGCTGTGACAGAGCTAATTAAGCTCCTGGGAAAATTTATGCAGAGCTAATAAGAAGCAGAACTAAACGTTGTCTTAATTTCCCCTCAAGCTCACAAAAATGTTGTTCATTCATGTTGCACTAATTAAGCCAACAGCCATTAACCCTTTCTTCAGAGACAGAGACCCTTGGCACTGAGGAGGAATGAAACCACATGCTTTCCAGTGAGCATCTTGTGTTTCTGTGAGTCCCTGAGCACTTGCCTTCCTCCCGTAGCGAGCATCAGTGGTGCTGGCCAGCACGGCGAGGAGCTGCTCCTCTGCCCTTCCCGACTCCAGCTGCCAGACTGGCGCTTGCTGCCCAGCATCCCGGGTGTCCTGGGCTGGGCTGAGGTTCTGGGCTCCAGCTGACCATGGCTCTCAGGAGCCCCAGCCTGGGTTTGAGCACTCCGCTCATACCCCCGGGAGGGTTTTGTGTTCGGTGGTGTCAGTCGGTACAGGAGAGCTAATGGCTCTGAAAGTTCTTATCCAAGCCTGTTCAACTGTCCCAAATTGTTGCTTTTCCATAGCCAGCTGGCTGCAAGAGATGGCAGGCGTGATGAAAATTTTGCCCAAGTTTGTTCTCACAAGATTTCAAGTTCAGCTTTGGAAGTTGTCCCTTCTGCTCCGGGACAGTCCAGGCAAGGTTAGGCAGCATTTCACCCTGGAACGCTTGGTTAGGCTCAGCCTTAGCTCTGAGCGTTACTAGACATCCGCTCTGAGAGTTGGCAAGTGACTGAGAAACTAGAAAATGCCAGGAATATGAGAGCTGCAAGGAAGAAAGGAGATTGTGTTTCCTTCTTTTTCTTCCACATAAAGCAGTGAAAACCCATGAATAAGGGAAACCTGAAAAACAGAGGCTGAGCTGTTGCTGCTGCCTTTGCAGTGTCACTTTATCTGACGTACGTCTGCGATAGCTCATCCACCGCTCAGCTGCCCTGGCACAAATGTGAGAGGAGCTGAGCCGTTCCCTCCGTGCAACCAAGGTAGACTGCAAGAACTCAGTTACTGGATGAAAAGGGCACAAAATGATATTTAGTGCTCATGTGCTTTAAAAAGCAGAGATGAACCGGTGGCTGCAGCACCCAGCAGAGTCTATCGTGCCTTATTTTACAGGAGGGCAGCAACGCCCTTTCCCGCTTTGTGAAAGCGATGGGAATAAAACGCAACGCGTGGTGCTTTATTTGTTATCTGGTTTCTGTGGCTGGTTTTAGGGTAGTGACCATCAGGGATGGATCAGTCCCCAAGGGCAGCACCGCTGGCTGCATTGCTGCACCTTCCATGCAAGGTTAATGTGGGTCTTTTAAAGTGGGTGTAAGGTGCCTTGCGTTGGCTTCATGTTCTCTTGCAGATCTCTCTCCCATCATTGATGGATGAAATTTATTGTTGTTTTGGTGGATGAGGAGCTGGCCAGGAGCCGGCCGTGTGCGCTGGCAGCCCAGAAAGCCAACCCCATCCTGGGCTGGATCCAGAGCAGCGTGGCCAGGGGGGCGAGGGAGGGGATTCTGCCCCTCTGCTCCGCTCTGGGGAGACCCCCCTGCAGTGCTGCTCCAGCTCTGGGCCCCAACAGCAGGAGGACACGGAGCTGTTGGAGCGAGTCCAGAGAAGGCCCCGGAGATGCCCCGAGCGCTGGAGCCCCTCTGCCCTGGGGACAGGCTGGGGGAGTTGGGGGGGTCAGCCTGGAGAAGGGAAGCTCCGGGGAGGCCTCAGAGCCCCTTCCAGTGCCTGGGGGGCTACAAGAAAGCTGGGGGGGCTTTTCCCAAGGGCAGGGCGTGACAGAACAAGGGGTGATGGGTTTAAATGGGAAGAGGGAGATGGAGATGGGCCATCAGGAAGGAATTCTTCCTGCAGAGGGTGGGAGCACTGGGACAGGTTCCTAGAGAAGCTGTGGATGCCCCATCCCTGGGAGTGTCCAAGGCCAGGCTGGATGAGGCTTGGGGCACCCTGGCCTATGGAAGGTGTCCCTGCCCATGGCAGGGGGGGGCACTGGGGGGGCTCTAAGGTCCCTTCCCACCTAAACCATCCCATGACTGTGAGGGAGGAATATCTCTTCTCAGTACTGCTCTGCTCTCCAGTTTACCAGGTTATTTTGTTTGCTGTTGGTTGGTTTGTTTTGGTTGTGGGTTTTTGCTTGTTTGTTCTCGGTAACAACATCATCTAAACTGTTATTTAGCACTTCTGAGGGTGTTTAGGTACTTGGAGAAATCGTTACGAATTATGCTAGCTGGCTGTGCTGCCTTGCCAAGCTTCCCTGTAAGGAGGGGGCTGGAGATGCGTACGGTGAACAGGAAGCCGCGTGGCTGCCGCCGCCAGCCAAGAGGGAAATCCGCAGACATCATCCTCCAGATGTAGGTTTGGCAAAGGAGAGGGAGAGAAAGTAGTTACTTTCCAACCAAGTGGGTGGGTGTCCTTATGTTACCCATCAGGTTGTAGCCTGAAATCCTCTGCTGGCAACCAGTGACCTGGGGGACGTCAGGAGCTGTATTTCATGCTGCCCTTCTGTCCCCCCGACCAGGGTCGTTCCTGGAGACCTGGCTCAGTACGACATGATTCAAACATGCTGATGAGAAGGAAGGATGAGCAGTAACCAGAGGTTATCAAATATTCCACTGTCCAGCAAAATCTCTCATTCTTAGGTTTGAATATTAAATGGAAACCACACGTGGCATTGCTAAAGGTGCTTTGCTTCAGGTAATGACACCGGAGTCTCACCCTGATGTTTACTCCTATCAAAATCTCTCATTCTTAGGTTTGAGTATTAAATGGAAACCGCACATGGCATTGCTAAAGGTGTTTTCTTCGTGTAATGACACCAGAGTCTCACCCTGATGTTTACTCCTGTATCTCTCCTTACAGAGCAGGGTCTATGCTCGGCGAGAGAAATGTAGAGACACAGCTCTTGCCATAACAGAGTGTGCATCAAGGACGACAGCCCAATGGTCTGAATAATTTTCCCTTTCTGGAAGATGTGGAAGAAATTTTCAAGAATATATAAAGAAAAGAAAAAAGTAGTTTTAGAATTCTGGTGTTCACAGCAATAACAGAAAATGAAGCTGGTTTTCTCCTAGTTAGCTGTGCTCAGCAGAACACGTGCACCAGCCGAGTCCCTCGCTGGTGTCTGCACCCATGGGTGCACTGGGACAGCAGCTGCTTCTGCTGCACACTCTTCCCCGGGCAGACGCGTGTGATTCGCTTACAGCCCGCCCTGACTGCTGCTGCTGCTGTTCTTCATAGAAGCAGAGAGTGTTTTGCATTGGAAGGGACCTCAAGGCCCCCCCAGTGCCCCCCCCTGCCACGGGCAGGGACACCTTCCATAGCCCAGGGTGCTCCAAGCCTCATCCAGCCTGGCCTTGGACACTCCCAGGGATGGGGCATCCACAGCTTCTCTGGGAACCTGTCCCAGTGCTCCCCACCCTCTGTGGGAAGGATTCCTTCCTGATGATCCCATCTCCATCTCCCTCTTCCAGTTTAAACCCATTAGAGAAATTTCACATGGAAAGAAATACAGGGCTCAAGACTTGGAGGGTTGTCCTGAAACTGTACTGTGGCTACAGTTTAATTTACCAGGCCTGCTAGTTTTCCAACTTTCAGCCTAAAATTGAAAGCATGCCTTGTGTGAGAACGGCAGTGTAAAAGACGGTGTCCCCCCGCGTGCACCAGTCCGATCGATCCTGGGGGCTGATGTTGCCTTGATCCCAGGTCTCTGAGGCTCTGTCCCTCAGTGGGGCCATGCTCGGGGAGGGCATTATGTGCGGGAGGTGGGCTCCGTGCAAGCGCCAACAGTAACGCTGAGTTCACCCGAGCGGGGTTCATTGTTGTGTCTCTATTGTCCTTTTCATTGAAACCACTGTCATAGAATCAGAGAATGGTTTGGGTTGGAAGGGACCTTAAAGACCATCCAGTTCCAACCCCCCTGCCATGGGCAGGGACACCTTCCATAGCCCAGGTTGCTCCAAGCCTCATCCAGCCTGGCCTTGAAGACATCCAGGGATGGGGCATCCACAGCTTCTCTGGGAACCTGTCCCAGTGCTCCCACCCTCTCTGTGAAGAATTTCTTCCTGATATCTAATTTTTCCTTTTCATCGAAACCAGTATCGAAAAGATCACCCGTTTAACTTTTTAATGTTTCTTTATAAATCGGTGAATAACTCCAAGGAAATGAGAAAAAAATGAAGCTTTAATAAAAGTCTAGGTTGGTGGGGTTTTTATATCTAGCAATCCAAAATGCTTTCTGTTCCCTTAATCACCGCAGTGTAAAAACTTGCGTTCCTAGAACACCGTTACATGACAGAAAGCCGCTATCTGCTGCGTGTGTGTGTGAGAATCCGTAGTGTCCGTGGAGCTAATCCTGCCGGGAGGATTTCGTGGTGCAGTTGGGAAGCGTTACCACACGCATAACTATCGCTTCTTCCCTGAGGTATGAGCAGAAATCAGCTCTGGTTGGGTTTGGGGGTTTTTTGAGGTACAAAGACGAGGCATCGCTGCGGGCTGCAGGGAAACGTGCCCTGAATTCGGGGCGCTGGGCAGTCGGGGAGATGTTCCCTGTGTAGGTCTGAGGACACAAATTGCTGGAGACGTCTCGGAGAAGGCATCCACCTGAATCCTGCAGGTATGTAAATTAACTAATCCCCAAACTATTGATTCTGAGTACAAGCCAGGACCAATCAGCTGGGAAGCACACGCTTCAGTGATTTTAGGGAATCATTAGTGATTTTGAGTGTTTCTAATACAGCCTCAACATTGTGTTGTGGTGTTACCTGCATCTGCAGTCGTAATTTATCAAATCACGGGTCGGTGAGGCAAGGTTTTTCAGACATAAACCTTTCCTCTTTCTTGGAGTGGGAATGTATTTCGATAATTGTGGGATGGCTGGATAAATCACGTTCATGCCTGTGTGCCCGTTCCCTTCTAAGCTTCCTACCGTATCTCTGGGTGTGAAACCAAACTCGCGTGTCCGTTGTTGGTGAAGAAATGCTGAATTCCCTGTGGATGAAGACGCAATTCCGGTCATGATGTGTTTGGTATGCCGGGGCCCTTAAGGGTGCCGGAAGGTAGAGACACCGTGGTGTCACTGGGGAGGGAGTCATGGTCCTGAGTCCCGGTGTGCAACGGGCAAGACCAAAAACGTCAGGGTGGGAACAGTCCTCAGGGACAGTTGAAGAAGAGGGGGACAATATGCTCGGGGGGGCTGAGAACTGACACCCACTGAGGGGTTGGTGTGAGGGTGTGGGGGAAATTGGTGCTCCTATCTCCGCAGCTGCAGCCAGGAAAGGGTGGTAAGGAGAGGCCTAATCTGTAACCAGATTGGCTTGTCGAGCTGAGAAAAAGCCAAAATTTTAGATTGCCATTTTCTTCCTAAGAACAGGGCAGGGGGGAAGCCAAAAGCTGGAAGAAAGTTACTGAACAGCCTGAGTTAGTAACAACAGTTTGAGTTTGAGACGTTTCTGTATTAACCCTGTGAACGTCTTATGAACGGTGTTTCCTTAATTCTCTCTTTTCCAAAATTCCATGTACAATTGTTACCTTGCACACTATAATACAGAACCTATCTTTTGTTTTCAGTAAAAATTTTTGTATATTTACCTAAAAAATATTTATATCAGCTGCATGTTCGATTAATTTTACACGTTGCTGAGGGATGCTCCTCCTTAGGCACTGATGGTCCGGGGGGGGCAGTTACTCTGCTGAAGATTGCATTGATTTTTGCATGGTGTTATGGTGTTACGGGGTTACCTACCTGTTCAGACCTAACAGCTGGCCTTGTTTTTGTGTTTTCTACACAGATTTCGTTTCATTCCTGGTGTTACTGAAGTCAATGAGTTCACTGAAGCGTGACTGGACAGATTGTTTGGATTTTCTGGTCTCAGAAAAACTGGACAAAAATCTGTTTGGGCTGGGGCGCCTTATGATTACTCACCAGTCTTACAGATGCTCAGTAATTAAAATGAAGTCTCAGCAACCGTGAGCTGTTTACAGACCTCACCCGCTGGCAATCTACCTGTGGGAGCCCCGATGTAGGATGGATCTGCAGCACTTATCCCAGCACTGCGCAGCCACGTCGCTCCATTTCTTACACACACGTGAAAAAACAGAGTGCAAGGCATAATCTGGACGTGTGTAGTCTCAGGCGTGAGCAGCACGGAGCGTCTGTGCCCGCGTTGGTGCGAGTCGGCACGTCAGCCACCGCGTTCCCTGAAGCCACGTGTGGGTACGCTGGGGCAGGGGCTTGGGGAAAGAGGGACAAAGCGAGGAGAAGATGTGTTTCCCTTCTACAGACACACCAGTGGAACACGCATCGAAGAGGGATCAGGACAAATTAAATTAAGGGAGGCTGCTGTGCTAAAACCAGATCGCTGTAACGTGACTGTGAATGTATTTGGGAAAAGCAAAGTAAAAGGTGTCGGCACCAGCGCAGAGAGGGGGAGGGAGAACTCTGAAAATGAAGTGTAGGGGAAAAATCCACGTCCCTCGGTGAAGCTGGATTGTTTGTAATTGTGGTTGGGGCTGTCGGCTGGAGTGGGAAGCGCTCGCCCATGATTTCATGAGCGGAAGTTAACTGCTCCTGAGTTTGTTTTTGTGTTTCTTCTTTTCCCACTTGTAACCCTCTTAACGCTTTCTAAATGCAAAGGCAGGTCTGGAGGTTATTCCTTTAAAAATGAAAACCAATTTTTAAGGACATCATATTTCTAGCGTGTCGTCTTCATGAAGTACCTGTCGAAATACCTGGTTCGTGCTGGCGCTGGCAGCAGCCCGGTGTCACCTCTGTAACGCAGCTCTCCATTTCCACCTTGCGCTGGGCTCTTCAGGTAGCGCCCCTTCCCCCCCGAGCACTTCTGCTGAACACAGGTTGGGCTTAAAAACGCGGCAATTCGTCAGTGTTTGGCTGCACCAGGTGTCCCGGGAGGTAAAAAGTGCCACATGCCCTTGAGCCCCAGCCCTGTGAATCAGGAGAAGCAAGGTCTGGATGCGGGAAAATTTCTTGCTCTTTCTTCCAGATGATCAATGGTAAAAATTATAAACCAGCGTTAAACCAACCCAACATCCCAGAATATCTCTGAGCTGTTTCCCTGTGCACCACTGATACTCTCAGCCCCTGCCAACAAGGGGTCTGAGCTCTTCTCAGCACGGAGCAGCCCTGTTTGGCCAGGGCTGGGGCTGACCGGGTTGCTTATTACCTGGAAAAGTGAGAAAAGGAGCGTGGAGGCAGGATCTCACAACAGACAGTTATGCTTCCCCTGACAGGCAGCTGGAAAATGCTCTCTCTGCTTTGAGATCTGCAGAGCCATAGATTTCCATATACTCTCAGCACGCAAACGAAAGGCAGCAGCTTACTAGCTTAAGTGCAAAGCTTTCTGTCACGTTTGATCCTTTGGCCGGGTAGAAAGAGTTTTCCGAGATGGATGGCAAACGTCACATGTGGCCAATTTCCTGCTCAACTCCTGCTATCCTTCGATGAGCTGCTTCAGCTGTCTTGGTATCTTTCTACTTCTGTTTCCAAAGTAGGAATTAACGTGTAAGGCCAGCGATGCGCCGCGGGTACCCGGGCCCGGTCGTGGGAAGCACTCCTCTCGGACTGCCGTCTGTTGGCCCGGGAAGG
>NW_010248568.1:9579-10104 GCF_000690775.1 Eurypyga helias
TGCCTATGATCCAACGGACGCAGCTGAATAATGCAGGGGCGTCAGTCGTGTTCTTCCAGCTACCCAGCAGGAAGCGTGGAAGAAGAGGTACATGGTGACGGTGCACGCCTCCCCGTTGCCATCCACCTCTGCTGTGCCCTCCCTGAACGCTGCTGCTCCCCCATTTGCTTATCTTGTGAGAATTGGCAATATTTTGTAGTTTTGTTGTTTGGACAAAAGTTTGTTTTTGACAGCAATCTTTCTATTTTAATGTCTTTGCAATGCTCGTCCTGCCTTTCAGGAAGACTGGCTCTGGCTTTACTCTTCTCTGTGGTACCTTCAGGTTCCCTTTTGGGGACAAGTTTGCCTTAATTTTTAACCCGAATGCAGCATCTTTAAACAACCTCTGTGCTACTGAAAATTACTTCTAATATTTTATGCGTTTCTTCTTCTAATTTGCTTCAGTTGGCTGAAAAGATGTCGATGGGGTCCTGCTGCCGAAGGGAAAGGCTGCGGGGAGGGGGCTGGCCGGGCAGGGGGCTGGCC
>NW_010248569.1:0-209 GCF_000690775.1 Eurypyga helias
CCACGTCACATGTGGGTGCTGCAGCTGGCTGCAACCCGCTGTGGAGCGCTTCCTCTTGAATCGGCTTCTGGTCCTCGCGTCCTCCGCAGGGCGAAGCGCGCGATGCCTTGGCTGCTCTCCGCGCACTGCTCGGGCTGTGCCCGGGGAACTGGAAACGAGCCTTTTCAGGTTGCCGAGTTATGGGGTGCCGTGCTTAAACCCACCTTGTC
>NW_010248570.1:0-11641 GCF_000690775.1 Eurypyga helias
CCAGCCTGTCCAGGTGTCCAAAAGCATAGCCTGGATTAAGGACAAAAATAAGATATTTTACCATTTTATAAATCATGTGCACTACTCTCTTGTCTGACAGCATTGAAGCAATCTTTTTACAAGGGTCTGTAGTGACAGGACAAGGGGTAACAAGTTTAAACTGAAAGCACGTCGATTTAGTTTAGATACAAGGAAGAAGTTCTTCCCAGAAAGGGTGGTGAAGTACTGGAACAGGTTGCCCAGAGAAGCTGTGGTTGCACCATCCCTGGAAGTGTTCAAGGCCAGGCTGGATGAGGCTTTGAGCAACCTGGTCTAGTGCAAGGTGTCCCTGCCCGGTTGGAACTAGATGATATTTAAGGTGCCTTCCAACCCAAAACATTCTGTGATCCTGTGTTTCTAATAACATGGGTGGGCATTGCTTCTAGAAAAAAGGATCTTATAACATGCTAAGAAATGACTACCCCAAAAAATAAATATAATATAAGGTGATGCTGTAAGAACCAATAAATTCTTCTTCAAATGACAAACCTGAATTTGTTTTTAGAAAGGAGGTGTGCCACCAAGGAGGCAGGGAAACCACAGTAATATTTGAAGTTTACTGATGTAGGCAACGATCTATTTTGCCTGAGCTTGAGAAGGGAACCTCAGGTGCAAGCTGATACCTGTGCATACAACAGCTCACTGTTGGCTTGCCCAAAGATCTCCATGCCACATAAAGTATGCAAATGGGGTGGTCAGACTTTCTAAATCTCCTTCCTCAGGCTCCTTTCTACATCTCTTCAGGCAGACAGTCAGAGTCCACTTTGCAAGGAGAAGAAGACAAGAAGACAGCCCAAAGGCCAGGGAGGCAAACTACTTGCAGAGACTGGATGGGGCTCAGCCTTTACATTTTTCTTACCTGTGTCCTCAGACAGTGTCAAGGTTTTGTGAAAAAAAAACCTTGACACTGTCTGAGGTGTCAAAAAAACCTTGACACTGAAAAAAACCTTTCACAAAAACCTTTTTGTGAAAACCTTGACACACACACAGCCCCAGCATTGCTTCTAACTGAAGAGGGGGCAGAAACCCATTTGTTCAACTGTCGTTCAGCTTGTGAAATTATTTGTGCTGCCTGTGTGTAAAAGAGGTTTTGCATGGTTAGGTGGGACCATCTCCCAGTCAGCAGTTGTGTTCCTCTCCCAGCTGAGGCATGTAGGTTTCATTTTCTTTTGCGGGCCTAAGGAAATCCCTTGTCATTTCCCTTAGTCCATCTGTAAAAAATGCAAGGACAACACTCCCCTTTTTCATGCGGGTTGCAAATGCCCCACATCAGGAGCACATGTACAGCACCTGGCACCATGGCAGCCCAAGGCATAAGCCACGTATCAACAGGACCCATTGCAAGGAGAAAACCAGACCAGTACACCCTCATGGAAATAATCTCCCCAAACCAACTTCACATAACACACAGAAATAGGTAGAAATTTAAAGCCCAGCACGTGAACGATAACATTCTCAGCCCCGACTCACATCAGATCTGCAGAACTCAGCTGCCCAAATTGAACTTTAAGTGCTCGCTGCTGCAGCTGATGGCTCTGTTATCCTCCCCCATAAACAACCCATAGTAAAACCAAGGCAGTCAATGGCACAGCCAAGAAACCCCAGTGCTTCTCCATGTTTTAACTGGGATTTGCTCCCACTACAACCCATCTCATCCAGTTAAGTGGCTTGCTGTTACTGTTTTGCCCCAAATGACATCATCATTTGGCTTTCTGAGCATACCTCTTTGGCTCTAACCCCCAACCCCCCACCCCCACCTTGGCTCTTTTCCCTGTAAACAGGGCCTGATTAATGTTGCAGAAGAAGGGCTGTGAATCACGTATTCCATTCTCTTATGGGAAGTCAGAATGTCAATTTTTCCTAGTTTTGAGTGCAGAGAACTGGGATATTTAATGCAGAATCCCTAGCAACGACACAGAAACTGCAGTCTGAGCCCACAGCTGCAAGCTTCCCAACATACTTTCTGTAACAGCAGCTGATGAATCACCCACTAGAAGACATGCACTTTAAAAAAAAATTAAACAGCATTCACCAATGCTGCCTATTATTACCTAGCCCCTAACACATTACAAGGATATTCTTTGATAAGGAAAGAGCCCTCACACGCACATCCACAAATCTCTGCTGGGCTGTTTAGAGGCTGAATGGAAAGAGCTCGACAGTCACAGATGTTCCCTCTTCAGTCCTGGGTAGTAGCATTTTACTGCCCACAGTACCCATCACTACTAATGTTTACAGCTGGTGGCCAAAAGCCGATGCCTTCTCTGAGCTTTTGCTTTTCAGATGCAAGGAAGTTAAGAACAAGAGTTTGTAGAGCAGCTCAGGGACCCTGCTGCAGTCTCTTTCCTTTCCCTTTTTCATGACAATCTTTCTCAGCTTTTAAAAATAAAATGATAGATGAAAAAAAAAAAAAAAAAAGGCATGATTTAGACCATTCTTTTAAAGGGGTTGTGTATGTACCAAGTTTGAACAATATGGTAGAGCTTCAGAAGAAGGATGCTGTATAGTAAAGGCTCAGGGAAATGAGCAGAGAGTCACACTGTTCTTGAAAAACACCTATCTGGCAAGTGGTACAGCTAACTCTCCAGTATATTTTATTTCTTGCTAGTATTATGACTAACAATGCAACAAATGAACCAGAAAAAAGTAGTCAGTAGGTAAATGAAATAGAAGGGCACTTCTTTTCAGGGAGATCATTTCAATCGTATATAAAAGTTACTGATTTACCTGATGTGGATGATGCACCCTGGAAGATTGACAAGAGCATCCAGAATGATTTAGGAGCACACAGCATCTACAGAGGTACACTGAGGAAAAAAATCTCCTAAATGCCTTAAACCCAAAGGATATTCTAACCAAGAATGAACATTCTCCCTGACAGCAATTAAATGAAGTCAAATATTAGATAAATACATGCGATCAAACATTCCAGATAACAGGGTCAAGAGCTGAAAAATAATCCACATTAACCTCGATACCATCACTGAGGACTGCTTACGGTGTATTGTCATTGTTTATTCAGGATATGAGTCTTATTGTGCTAGGTGCTGTAAAAACACACCAAATATGTCTGATCCAAAGGTACTTCATACATCACTATAAGTTCAAGATATTCAGAAGCTTATTTCCTGCCTGTAGCATAAAGATTTAGGCAGGGATGTATCTTCAGGAAGAACTTTGCTTCACTATACATCATTTTTCATAATGAAAAAAGGAACAGTTATTGTCTTCCCTGTTCAGCTTGCAAACACCTGGGATCTGGGTTTTGAGTTCTGATGGTTTTCTTAAGCCCTTGTGTGAACCCACTCAAGAACCAATCAGTTGCTTCTGATCACGCCATGCTGCTCCTCACATGGTGGGGAGAGGAGGTCCAGCTTTACATCCTCTCAGTGTTGTGGTTGTAGCTGGTCCTGTAGGGCCTGGAAGAAGAACTAGAATGATGGAGAGAGCTTCTGAGATTTACCCCACAGCAAAGCAGGAGGCGAGGTAAGTTCTAATTGACACCCAGCTGCAGAGGGTTGGGGGTAGACTTGGACTAGATATGGTGTGTTTCATCCCCAGGGACATAGGAAAGGATGTAGGAAGGGAGGTGGAAGAGAGTAGGGATACAAGTACAAAACCAGAACTCCTGCTAAGTATCCTCATCACCCAGAGGAATGTCTCCTACTTTTACAGCCCCATGTAAATGAGCTGGCCATACTAGGACACCTGAGGTCATCATCTCCAGTGTTTGTGACTCAGAACTTGAGAAAAGACCTAGTTAACTCTCTCTCTTCTAATATGCAGCCTTGTAAATTTTGCAGGTCCCATTTTCACAACAGCTTCTCCCCTAACAACGTCAAAAGGGTCTTCAACCTTGAAAGGAATACCTACAGAAGTCTCAGAGAGACAAGACCAGCTCACCTTTCAAACCTGGGTTACATAGCTTCTACACAACCTAAAGCCTTTCCTTCCCTCATCACATCACCTCTTGTTCATGATAAGGTGAGCCGAGTGGACTCATTTGTCAGGAAACAGCTGGTACATGATCTCTCCTGAGTGGTCTGCCTTCAGTGCCTTTGAGTTGGCCAACAGGATGTCTGAAGCAGCTGTGGGACCAATTTCGGTGTTCCAGGTTCCTGGGATAACTTGCCCAGTGTTCATCTCAGGATGGTTAGATCCTTCTAATGCATCAGCTGCTGTGTCTTTATTGTCAGGCCAAGGCATTTGAACCAGTTTTACTAGGCTGAACTGGAAACCAGTTTTTCCTTCAGCATTGCCTACCAGGAAACCCTCCTTTGCTACCCCTGTTCCTACCAGGAAACCTTTCTTTGTTTCCTGTGCAGTGACCGGTCCAGACTGAGTATGCAAAGCGGCCTAAAACCTCTTTGCACTAGGGCAAATAACTCTCAGTTTTAAGAACAAATAAAGCCACACGGATGGGAAGAGCAGCACTGCTTTTCCATGCTAGGGATGTAACTGTGCTGCTCCCCATTTGCATGACACCCAGCGTAACAGAGGCGGTATGAAATGCAGCTGCTCCTGAGTAGGCGGAGGCGAGTATCCAGTTGACTCAGAGCATCGTTCTGCACCAGGGTGAAAATTTAAGGGCAGCTGGAGGGACGAGAGGGGAGCTTGCCTGACTAAAGAGTTTATTATGTTGATATGGTTGTGTGGGGGAAAAATAGCTGTAGGCTTTTCTTTAGAAGCTCTGTGTTCATAGAGGACTATGGAGGTGGAAAGAAGGGGAAATCATTATTAAATCGTGATTGCTATCTTCAGTATTTACACAAGACAGGCCACACAAGTATCTTAATAGTGGAGGCACCTTGGTATTTATTTATTGTTATTGATTTGTATGAAGTGATTTAGGAATCATATGGTCTGGAAGGTGTTATAGAACAGAAAGATAAAACTTTTTCTTAGCCAAAGGAAAAGATAACTGAGAGAAACAGAAGGGATGGGTCTTATCTCACTTGCTTTCCAGCCTCTTGAAGTGTAGGATAGTCTGTGGAAATAAAGAGGCGGAGACCAGAGAATAACTCCTCTGACCCATGTCATATCCTCAGTCCCCCCAGTGCAGGTATAGCAATACCTGTGTTGTGCCAGAGCTGATTGCAAACAAGCCACCAAGCAGGGCCCATCAAACCACTGTGACATGGGTTTTCTATTACATGGGCCATGCCAGAGACCACCCCCTCCCCTCTCCCCACCACCCACTTAACCATAACTAATTTAGCTGTAAAAGTGAACAGAGAAGTGGGCACCCAGGAGGAAGGTAAGAGACGTGCAGGACACCTCATGGCAGCTTTGCTGCCAATCTGCGTGTTGGCTGTGTGTCCCTGCCATGCCTTTTTCCAGCAGTAAGATTCTGTGGGCAGGCAATACCTTGTATCACAAGTGCATCCACTACCCAGAGCAATGGGGCCTCAGTTTTGCGAGCAGACTCTGATCATCAATCTTAATGACAGTAATTTTAATAACCAAGGTATGTTTGAAAGGACCTGGAACAAGGGGCTGGTTTGCATCCCTCTGGATTGTTTTTGACTATTGGCCACTGGTAATAAACTATTAGGGAACAAAAAGAAAATGGAAAAGGGTAGAAGTAATTATATAGCTGGATGAATGTTTCACTTCAAATATTATTGTCTCTGCGAAGATACACAGCATGGATGTGTTATTGCAAAAAGAAATATGCATTGATCTCTTTACCAGGAAACAGGTATGACTGTATTATGTAAATATTACTTCATTTACTGTCAACAACTGTAGGCTTATTTTCACTTTGCAAACAGATGACAAACGTGCTTGGAGTCATACAGCATCAATCTTAAAGCTGACAAGGGTCCCTCATTTTGCAGCCAATTTCTGAAAGTCAAAAGGCCAAATTCAGACTTGGGCTAATGCCGTTCACTCCAGCAGGAGTGAGATGCCAGATTCTTCACACTAGTGTATATCAGATGTGCTCTACGAACTTCAACAGCCAAAAAAGTGGTTCTAAAGCTGTTGACCTCAAAGCTAATTTTGGCCCACAAAGATGAAGCACTGGGTGAGCGAGAGGTCTGAATTCCCCCCCGGTGGGAACAAATGCAGCCCAGCAGATTTCTATAGAATTTAAAGATCAGTCACGATACTCCTTGATACGTCATTTGAAAACTCAGATATCTCTGATGTGGTTGCTAACACCAATGAAAAACAGAGCTAAATTTAGAGGACATAACAAACCGTATCCTTTCAGGCCTGCAGCCTGGAGACCACCATGGAAATGGTTGAAACACCCTCACCCAGTCCACCACCACCCACTGGCTCAGGTTAGACTTCCAGAGAGAGGATGACTCTAGCTTGGGCCCAAAGGATTATTTTGGCAGTTATTTAATTCCAGAGGGAATCATCTTTTAGATCCTCTTCCTGCTCTCCTCCTTGTGTCTTTTGCCAGGAAAGATAATTTACCCTTCAGGGTCTTGTCTGTGAGAAGGAGATACCCAGCCAGAAGTGTTCATCCAGTTCCAGATCTAAGAGTCAGGGGATTTTGAGAAACAGAGACTTTCCTCCAGTGACTAATCACCCTGTGATATCACAGGCTAACTGAGATCTTCCTTATGTCTTTTACAAGGGTTGCTTTTGCAAAACAGAGTTGTTCCAAGGCTCAAACAATCTTAAGCTTTTCAATGAGATTTGGCTGGACAAAGGATAATGCTGTTCAGATCTGGAAGTGTCTTTTATAGGACAAACTGTAAAACAAAATAATTCTTACGTGATTTTCTTACTTGGTTTTGAAGCACTCTTACAAGATGCTAACACAAGAGGCTAACAACCATATGGGGTTTCTAAAAGGCCTAATTAAACCTTCAGGGTGTCCAGTTCCCAAAATGTACTATCAGAAAGCGAGGTGATTAGACATACCAGGTTGGGCACCATGACAGGATGAAATGCTGGGAGGATTCTTCCCAAATAGGGTGTGGAGGCACTGGAACAGGTTGCCCAGAGAAGCTGTGGATGCCCCATCCCTGGAAGTGTCCAAGGCCAGGCTGGATGAGGCTTGGAGCAACCTGGTCTTGTGGAAAGTGTCCCTGCTCATGTCAGGGGGTGTTGGAACTAGATGATCTTTTAAGGTCCCTTCCAACTCAAATGATTCTATGAGGAAACAAGATTATAAGGAGGGGAGCAAGTGCCAGCTCATGCACAGAGAGAGAAGAGAGGGCTATACCATGGACCTGTTAGCTTTATTTTACCCTCCAGTATGTGGTACAGTTGTCAAAGCCACAAGGACTATATGTCTCTCTCTGAGTGCAAATTGTGTTTGAACATGGGATCTCCTGGCTATTTTGAGCCATAGCCTACAGGGGATGGTGGAATAAAGATATCTGGCACAGGCTAATAAGACCTATGTGAAAGGCCATTCAAATAGGACATACATGGACACCAGAGCAGCCACCTCCTGAGGTAAACCTGTGGTTTTAGTTTGGGCTGTGGGGAACTGGTAAGTAAGTATACTGTATCACCAGTAGAAGTCTGCCAGAGACCATTAAGACTCTGAAATAATCAAAATGTGAGAAAGTAGAAGGCAGGTTGGAACAGGGATTGCAAAGAAACAATGTTGTTTTCTGGAGGACAGACCCCTGGAGCATTCAAGAGGGTTAAGAGTGAGCAATAAAGAAGGTGCTGTTTATCGCATCTAGATCTTCCAGCATTTTATATACACTGAGATGGTTTTCAGAGCCTTTGAAGCCTTCTCTGTTTCTTTGCTTGCACCATCACTCATCCCCAAAAAGATGAGCAGACACCAAGGATGTCCATGAAGGTGTCTACAAGGTTATCATGTTGGCTGCCCCTGCTAGGTCTTCTTCAGAGTCCATAGAGAGAAATGTCCAAATCCCTAAAGTTAAAAGAAATTAAATCTGCCATGGAGGTTTTGAGGACCAGATCCCAAAGCTCCCTACTTTCTCCTGTTACCTCCTGTCCCCCTGAAACCCAGGATATCCAGGGGTTTGGAGGTTGAGCCATATGTAGGATGTGGAACGAAGAGGGAGAGAGATTCCATAGTGAGCATTCATCTGAAGAGTAGTAAGAGGCAGTAGGAACAGGAATATGTGATTACCCTGCTGGGGGCCGAGGTGGGACCTGTTTGAAGAATCGTCTTTGTCAAAAATGCCTGCCCCCAACCCTCAAGGAGTGCTAGTGTGTAATATACAAAGAATGTCAAATTCTTTACCTCCTCCTTTAAATACCCACAGCCACTCCTGAGCCAATGCCTTTCCTGAGGACATCACTTCACCATGAAACAATTAGTTATTTTCCTTCTTCCTTTTGCATTCCCTTCTCACTGATACTGAGAGAATCATGATACCCCACAATCCTTTTACCAAGACCATGAAGATTTCTCCCAGCCACTTAAGATAACCAGTGTGTAGTTTGGAAGAAAGCTGGCCTCTCCTGCAGGAAGGAGGCCATTTCTGGTCTGGAAGTGATAAGTATGTACTGCACAGCTGGTGTTTGCAAAAGGGAATGAGTGCTTAAAGGCAGCAAAAAAGCATTGGTCTGAGGAGGCTCCAGGTCCTGTGTGGCCAACTTCCATGACAATGCCTACTAGAACATGACTTTTGCATTTTTGCTTTGTAAGATAGATTTGTCTGTCTGACACCACTGCAGTTCGCAGATCTCACCACTGTCAAAATGTGACCTTGCAAGTTAATTGTGGAAAGACATCAGATCCCCAATGTCCAACTATCATGGTCCTGAGTGAAACTCAAACCTTCTTATCAGTGAGTTTGATTCCCACAACTACCCTTCCTTACCTTCCTCTACTGTCGGCTCTTTTCCTTCCCATCTCTCCAGCTTCTCACTTTCTTCCCTACCATCATCAGACTTAGAAAAAACAATTCATACTTATTTCTTGAAACACAGTTGTTACCACCACACTGTACAGTGGTGGTTCAGAATAGGTCTTGGGAAAATAAGGCCCCATATCTCAGGGAAAAGTTGGCAGAGATTTAGCTAGGAATCACTCAGCATTTGAAGCAAAGCCAACTCACTGCTAATATTTCTGTTAGAAAAACAAATAAAAACACCTCTCCTTAACACGAGTCCACTGTGACTTGAGCATACAAACAGGATTTACATTAGTAGATGTCATGTAAGCCTGAGTACTGAGAACAACTACATTTGCAAAGAGATTGGGTTGGAAAGCAGAAGCCTCCCTTAATAAAAACAGTGAGAATTTCAGGAGGAAGCTTCTTTTTCCAGGGCATTAGGTCAACAGTGAATTAAATTGTGCTACTGTGGGAAATTTTTACTTGCTATTCCTATATTGTCACAAGAAAGCCAGAGTGTGGGTACATCTTTTCTAGAGAAGAACTTGAGGATTTCAGCTTATTGTAAACTGGCAATGAGTCTGGTAGAAAGCAGAGTTATCTGTAGAGCATCTGCACAAAAAGTGAAGAGCACAGCTATTTAGTTTAATCTCTCTTCAGATAGATAGTGTCTTACAGGACAAAAGGTCACAGATAGAGTCAGTTACCAACCCCTTTTCTTGAAACACACTGGCTCTGCTTCCTCAGTGGCCTCCCATCCAGATAACACCCAGCCTTGCTCCTCACTGTTTCAGGCTGTGAAGAAAATTGCACCTTGAGACATCACAGCCATATGAGGCCAAGCCAGCAGATCAGCTGGCATCAGCTTCCAGCACACAGTTGGGAAATACCACCATGTCCCAGATGCTGAAGGTAGTTGCTCCTGCCTGGGTTATAGTCCATCCTTTGCAAGCCAAGCTAAACTGTGATTATAAGATGAAGAAAATTGAGAAGCCCTAAATACCCTTGACCTTTGCCTTTTGGTCCAAAGCACTAATACTTAGCCCAGGTCTGGTTCAATATTGTAGTTAGAAGACCTGACCTCAAGGTGAGAGCTGGTGGACCATGGTACAGCCTGGTCTGTGTCTCCAGTGGTTGTGTGTTTGAGCATTTCCTCAGCACTGTTACATCATACTTTCTCCCTGCAGAGACCACTGGACTTCAAGACAGATGTGTCTGAGTATGCTGAGGCAGCGTGTTTGGGTTAGGGCTCAGCAGTAGGCTCAGTGATGCCCAACTTACCACCTAGACAAACACTGCAACCACCAATATGGCATTTCAAATCCATTCATCAGCTTTAACAATTTTCCTACCTACCTCTTCCATGGGGCTTCTTATTCCTGCCTCAGCCATGAGCCCCAGTGCCTCTCCTTCCTTCCCAAAACCCACCCAGCCTCCCTCCTCAGAGGTCCAATCCATGCTGCAGCCCTGTTAGGTAAACCCCGCCAGTGATAACCACCACTCTCCAGCAGCTTGTGCTGGATTAAATACTTCAAGGCTGCTCTGAAAGCCCGTCTCCACATATCCCTTTCCCTCAACTGGGTAGAAATAATCCCTCCCCAGCTTCCAGATCACCCTACGTCTTGGCCAGAGAGTCGAGGGCTGGAAACTTGCTACAAGCGCAGTAATCTTTTCCCAACCATGACTGCAGAAGGGAATTATAATTCCCCTGATACATCAAGGTCTCAATATTATCATATTCTCTTTGTCCTAAACCAAAGGCATGCTAGTCTAGCTGAACTATTGTGTTTGTGCTTAAATGCATATAGTGGAGAGTAGTATAATAGCAAAAATTTTAACTACACAGATATGTGTGTTGAGGTTTTTTCTGTGTGTGCTTGCCTGTGTGCACACACGCAGCCATGTACACACAGCCCTATGGTTAGCATGTTATATCCATGTATTACTTTTCATCCATGCTTATAAGACAAAAACTCTTCTGATTCCTTTCAAGACCTGAGTAAGTCCCTGCTGCTATTGCATTTCTGCACTCTTTACATCCAGGGGTTGTCAACAGCCCTAGTGAAAGTAGATGGTTTTGCCCACCCCCAGGGCATCTCTGGCACTAGCATCCGTGGATTTTCAAAGAAATGTCAATACAAACACAGAACCATCAGGGCCAGACAGTTGTTGTGTCCAGAGAGAGCATTATATCCATGTTGACTCCAGGGGCTCAGACTGGAGTTCTCTAGTGAGAATACAATACATCTCACTTAATTTTAGCCACACAAAGGTGAAAGTTTAAATTTAAATATTTTTTGAGTCTTCCTCTGTGATTAGTGGAAGAGAACAAACACCTGCAGAGGGCAACCCATCATCTGCCAGTGCTGGTGTCTAACAAGTCTGGGAATACTCTGTGGAGGTACCACCAGTCTCTCTGCAGGTATGGTGACCAGCTGAGGTGACATGCCAGCCTTCCAGGTAGCTATGACTTGACATCAGTCCCACCTTGGCTACTGAAGATGGGAACCTCTAAGCAGAGTTTAGGTTCCCTGAAAGCTACTGCATTATTTCAGCCTCTAGACCAAATCCTTTCCTCCCTGAAGAACATTTAGGATGAAGGTCCCTATTCTGTGGAATGCTGAGCATCACCATTTTGTATTTGCAGGATATCCTTAGCACCTTTGAAGACTGGGCCCAAATCATAGAATCGTTTGGGTTGGAAGGGACCTTAAAGATCATCTAGTTCCAACACCCCTGCCATGGGGACATCTTCCACTAGACCTGGTTGCTCAAAGCGTCATCCAGTCTGACCCTGAACACTTCCAGGGATG
>NW_010248571.1:0-14134 GCF_000690775.1 Eurypyga helias
AGCGCAGGACCCGGGTCCTACAAGAAAGGCTGCACCTCCGCAGAACATAGCTGCCGTATATTTGTCCCAGGTGATCTTGATTGTGGGGGACGTGGGGGGCTGGAGAGGGAAGGAGAAGAAAAAAAAAAAGAAGAAGAAATCATCTTTTCCGGTATTTATCCAACCAGTAAAAACTGTGATTTCTTTTGCAGTTTTCTTCTATAAAAACGTGGATTTTTTTTCCTACATCAGACTCCCTCTGTCTCTTGTAAACAACACTTACACTAAGGTAAACCTGCATAGGATTTTTACCCGTGCCACAGAGCTTTCTAAACGGATTGTACCTTAAAACGTTTTCAAAAAGCAGGTTTTAATTGTTTTATGTTTACGTTTTAAACAAGCATCTAATTGTTGGGGGGTTTTGGGTGTTTTTTGTTTTGTTTTGTTTTCTTCTTTTGGATACATTGCTACCTAATATATTTGTAAATCAGCCAGGTACAGAATCAGATGAGGAATTTCCTGTTCCTCCTGCATGTCAGTCAAATAAATAGAATAAATACATCCAATAAGGATACCGGAAATATCGAGGTAATTTGTTCACTGTAGCATGATATGGAAGCAAATCTTATTGACGGTGACAGTGATTCCACTGCCTTTGTAGGAATGTTTGCTCTGGCAAGGAGGGCAAGGGTTAACCTTTACAGGAAGACGCACACTGTACCGGGATGATCTTCAGTCATGTAAAACTAGATTGATATCAAAAGTAGTGAGGGTGAGTTGAGCAGAATTGCCACTTTGGGCACAGTCAGGGGAAGTCTGATGGGAAGTTTGGAGGCGTCAGTGGAAAGTTCCTCACGGACATAAGCAGCTTTGGATCAGGGTGCAGCAGAGTTTCCTGTCTACAACCCTTTCCATCCTGGCAGCTGCCTGGAAGAAGGGCTGAGCTCCCGGAGAGGAGGAAGGGGTGGGCCGTGAAGGACGAGCAGGTTTGCCCCTTCGCCAGGGCAGCACGTTCTAGCCCATGCCTCTGCACACAGGACACCACGCAGGGGTGGAGGTCGTTACACAAAGCAAGGAAAAACCAGCTCAGTCGAATGAGAACTCTCTCTTCTGCAGCCTCCAGGTTCGTGGCCAGGGGACAGAGGGGCAGACCTAGAGAGACTCTAAGTCCAAACCAGTCATTTTCCGAGCCTGTGCTGGAATTTTGAATTTAAACAAGCGAAAACGCCGTAAGGAGGGCTTGTGTGCCATCTGCAGCAGCTTTGCCGTGGCTGGTAAACAAGGCTGACCTTTGGTTTGCCAGCATTTAATAAGCCAGTACACATTTGGCAGGTCTCATGCTAAAATGTACTAGAAAGTTGGATCAACTCTCAGTGTGAATATCAAGAATCCACTATACTAGCAGTAAGCATAGCAAACAGTCAAGTCAGCAACTAATGTACTTCACTATAATCTTCCCAAATGTCTTAAGTAGTTTGGCAAGTCTCTTGTTGCAATAAATTCTAGTGAAGTTTTGGGGTTTATTTTTTTCAACCTATGGCCTTAAACAGTAACTTAGCCAAGAATATTTTTAGAGTCACTGCAGAGTTTGCTGGAGATGTTGTCTCAAAACTTGTTTGTACTCTGGCAGTTTTATTCAAATGGCAACCAGATGCAGAAAGTGTGGGGTTTGGGGTTTTATTTTATGGTCCTGGAAAGTTAAGGTCAAGTCTCTGCAATGCAAATTGTCTTTTTGATTGCCATATTTTAGTGGAACAGAAAGAAGTCTTACTAATAAACTGTTTTGTGTTGGGTTTGTTTGGTGAGTTTTTTTTCCTCTCAGGATGCATTATAATCATGCAAAATATTTTAAATGCCAATAAAACACCTGCTAAACCAAATAAGTTGGGTAGGCTGTGTTGTGTTTAGAAGTAAAAAAAATCAGCCACACAACCATAACTAGCCAAACTGTGCTCCCATTTTACCAGGTAGTACTGCAGTCTCTGAGTAGCCATATTGAAATTAATAGAATGACGCGAGTTATTAGTCGGCATGAAAAATAACATCAGAATCTGGCGATATATCAGTTAAAATAAGTCAAACAGACTCAAGCTATTTTGATATATGCAGGTATCTAGGCCACACTAAAGGCCACTTGTCATACTCCTACTAGCAAAAAAGTTTGTAGAACCACTTACAGTGTGTGATATTGCACCATGCAAATAAAAGTTCCAGACCCTGGCTCACTACGGGTCCACTATGGACTAAGCAGACATCCAAGGTGGTAGAGGTGAAAGAAGTGCGTTGAATCTGCTCAGCACTCACCGAGTGTCAGAATGGATTCGAGACAGTTTGGCTCTCTGAAAACTGTGCAGAAAACGAAGTGTAGGACATCCCCACCTGTGACATTTCCACTGACGCACTGTGCAGGACTTTGCCATCTACCCTTCTGAGAACATGTCCTCATGGCACATGGACATGTTCAGGTACTGTGAACTCCTGCTTACCTGGCTCTTGGACATCAGTTAAGGAAACAGGAAAGCAGGGGATAAACTCCCAGATATAATGCATTCTCAAACTCCTCCCATACTTTAGAAAAATTTATGGCTGCATAAAAGATTATTTTCCAAAAGATTTTAGGTCATGTTTGAGGTGGAAGAGATTTCTGCAGCTATACAAATAAAATCTATTTGGAGCTTTGGTTGGGGTGGGGTTTTGGGTGTTTTTTTGTGGGTTTTTTTGGGGGGGGTTGTTTGTTTGTTTGGTTTGTTTTATTTTCCACTACTACTTCTGCACATCTTGTGTTTTGCTTTGTTGAGGCTAGGTTCAGAGTCAGCACCAGGAGAATCAAAAAGTACATAGAATGCAGAGGTAGAAACAGGTATCTTTAGGAGTCTGAAAGTAGAGTCCTTTCATTGGAGGTATTTTAAGTACCCCAAACAGCCTGGCAATTTGTTTCATATCCAGAGGATTTTCCAGTACACCACACTTGGTCCACACATCATTGCTATCAAGTATTTTGGATGGGGGGATGAGTATGGCCACCTCAGTGTCTTTGTCTCAGCTGCCATCACGAGGACCTCCAACTCTCCTCAGAGTCAATATAAATGGAGGGGTGATACCAGTGTCACCTTCTGAAGGGATGGCATTGCTACAACAGGAGAGAAGCTGGTGCCCTGGCTGGACAGGGAAGACCTTACAGCATCTTCCAGTACCTGAAGGGTCCTACAAGGAAGCTGGGAGGGAACTTTTTACAAGGGCCTGTAGTGACAAGACCAGGGGCAAGGGGTTTAAATTGAAAGCAGGGAGGTTTAGATTGGATGTAAGGAAGAAGTTCTTCACAGAGAGGGTGGTGAGGCACTGGAACAGGTTGCCCAGAGAAGCTGTGGATGCTCCATCCCTGGAAGTGTTCAAGGCCAGGCTGGATGAGGCTTTGGGCAACCTGGTCTAGTGGAGGGTGTCCCTGCCCATGGCAGGGGGGTTGGAACTAGATGATCTTTAAGGTTCCTTCCAACCCAAATCATTCTATGATTCTGTGATTCTGCAACACACCACCACTAAGGGACATCTAGGGGCACCTCATTTGCTGCTTCTCTTGTCCTGCCTCTGGTGCACTCTTGGTTGCAGTGCTAAGCAATGGTTTTACAAACATTTTGGGGAGAGGTGTCTCTGCCCCATCTTGTGATTTTGTCCCACAGCAGAAGGGAGAAGGATTGAAGTATCCATTTTTGTTCTGACTTACATCAGTGAAGGGGAATACGGGAGCTATAACTGCTTCAAACTCTTTTCCTCTCACAATTGGCATCTGCTCTTTGGCTGACTTGAATTTGTCTCTTGGAATAGATGTCCTGGTCATGTCTGTAGGCAGAACCCATCCTGACCAGTCATTTAGCACTGTGGCTCAACACATGGCCACACATCACATCTATCTGGATACACTGTTTGTTGAAATCATCAAACAAAAAGCAAACAGTGCCTGAAATTATTCCTGCATTAGATAGATCATTGCTGCTGTGGGGTGTATTATAAATATGTATTTAATAAATGCTGTGTTTATTATTATAGACATGAATCTAGGTGAAAACCTAAGGCATAAATCCTTCCCGAAAGATGCAGTCATTCAGTATTCTGGGATCAAACTCTTCCCTTCATTCCATACAGTCACCCTATTGAAATCCTTGAGATTAAATGGGCATAAGTCTGAGTTTAACATATTGCAGATGTGTATATACATTAAGAACATTGGATGTATTGTACTAAAAAATGCTATTTTACCTAAGGTATTTTTTCAGCACTTATGATTACTTGCAATAATAAAAAGGACTATTCCACAAACTGTGCTAAGATCATATGACATAGCGAGCACACTGTCATCTACTTCATGATTTAACATCTGTGACGCTTAGGTAATTCGCAGTCTTTGGCCATCCAACATGATATAAACTACGCAAAGTGTCAAACCACTCAGTGCATAAAATTAACTGATTCTAGGAGTAATGGGTTTTAACCAGCTCTGCTGAAGTCAACAGAAGACCTCCTCTGTCGAATGTAGGGGAAATTGGGTAAGACCCATATTTAATTCATTTTGACTTAAAAGAGAAGACAACATGCTGTTCAGAGATTCAGCCTTCCCTGCATGATCAGTTTACTGGCAGTATGATCCACGAAATACTGGCTTGAAGAGTTTCTTGCCAGTTCTCCTTTGATTATTCACATCAGAGGGGGAGTGAGAGGAGCTGCTGTGCTGCAGGGCTGGGGCAGTGCCACCTTGCTGACATTGGTCTGGCACTGCATATCTCGTCTCCCCTGGGACTTCCATCTGAAGGATTTTATCTTTAGGGCCTGATTTCCTGGTCTGTAGGGGATAATTTCCACCCTGTACTGGACTGCAGCACAGAAACACCAACACTTCAGTGAGAATGTCTGACCAGTTGAAACCATCTGGTTTAACACAGGCTAGAGACCTGGGTAATACACAATTTGGGGGCTATATAGCCATAAATGACTAGTTGCCTTTTCTAAATAGACATGAGGAAACTCTTTCAAAATACATTAATGATTTATGATAGCAAGACACACCCTAACATCTGGTTCAGGGATGGAAATCATCCAAATTTTTAACCAAGAAGTAAGGAAGCACAAGAATGTGCCCAAGGACCTAGCTGTTTGTAGTGGTGTACTGACTTACAAAACTTAGATTACTTCAGCAGGGTACCAAAATTTCACACCATAATGATTAAACTAGTGCTCTCCATAATCACCCCACTTAAGAATGTGCAATGACAGGAGATACACCCCAGTCTCAAGTGCTGGTGAGTGAACTCTACTGATTTCATCCAACAGCACCATAAAATCCTAACCATGAAATTGTGGAAGTGAAGCTTACCCCCAACCTCCACAAAGCAAGACTGTGTCCAGTTCGGGATCATTGCAACATGAATGTGCTAATCTCTTGCTGTCCAGGTTTCTTCCAGTTTGTCTTTGGCTGTACATCACACACCTCTTAAAATCAGTGGGATTACCGCACATTAAAAGGAGCGCATTACAGGGATGTTAGTGTGTTTCAATATAAGAAAAATCTTTCTGGAACCTAGAAAGAAATTTTTATCTAGCCAAGAATTAATTTTAAGAAAATTGTTACCTTTTTGATTTGTCTACACAGCAACCATTTTAAGTGTGGGAACAAAACACAATTATATTAGTAAAGGTTTAAGAATAATAAGATTTTCATTGTAACTGAATTGCAGATCACAGGGGTATAAGTCGACAAGTAAGGTCTTCCTTTTACTTGTGCAGGAGCAGAACGTGCCCTCTAACACAGTCACATCTCTCCACAAGTCAGTGGCTGCTCTGCCTGCATTAGGGCTGGCTGCCCAGCAGCATGTAGCATACAAATGATGGCAAGGTAGAAATGTTATTGTACATGATTTGAGAACACCATTCCATGATATACCAGAATAATAATGGACGATAATAAATTACAGTCCTCAGCTCTCTTCTTTGGCTGAAAGGATCTAGCTGGATCAGAAGAGTCCTGGTCTCATTTTTCCAATGTGTGCTTTTGTTAAGTCAATAGGGAGACTGTTACAGAGTGGTAATATGAGCTGGGTAATGTGCGCAGGTTCTGGGGCTTTATTGTGTCCCTGCTATGTTAATTAGTATTAGGAACATGATGGATTGGCAACACGTGTACTTTCTGAGTCTTAAACCAGCCCTAAGAGTTTAGCACTCCATTAGTTACACATCACAGGAACCCAGGGATGTTTACTCAAAAAAGTATCACTTACAAGAAAGAAACATTCTAATTCATTCCTGATAGGGGCCATGGAGGACACCCACCCCACATTCAGACCCTGCTGGACCATGCTCCAGCCCAGGCCAGGGTCACGCTGGGAATCCCACATCAAAGGTTTCCCCGAAGCATCTCATGAGGGAAGGAGAGATGGAGAAGTACTAGTCTGGACAAACTGGTCCTTTCTTATCACAGCTTCTCTGGCAGGCAAGGTAGGAGCAGCGAGTTTGGTGAGACACATCTCTCAGTGGAATTCCTCCCCAGAAGAGAAGTGACAGTGCCGTTTCCTTCCCCTGGCATGGACAACCCCCTCTCCCCAAGCAATGCTATCACACCAGCCAGTGAGGAAAATCTCTCCGCAAACTGGAGATGCAAATCAGATGTGGGGTGGGGGTGGGGGCAAACATCTGAAAGAGCCTCAGCCCTTCTCAAAGAGTCAAGGAAAAATGGTAGCAAGAGAGACTAAATAGAATTTTTCCACAGCCAGGAACAACATACTGGTCCTTCCGTGAACCAAATAATATAAAAACCTCAGCTCTTCTCCCTGACAATGTGCCTCCCTGGAGAAATTACTTTAAGCTTCCTGCCCTTCAGCAATGTGGGAGAAGGCTGTCCATCCCACATACTTCTTTCAAGGAAGCACTGGGACCTCCAGAAGGCAAGGGCAGATCTATTTCCCTTATTCATTCAAGCTTCCTCACTCATTACCTGGCAACCTCACAACTCTCAGTTACAGCCATCTTCCTTGCACACATCTTTCTTCCCCACCCTAGTCTTCTTCACCTCAAACTTGAGCTGATTGGCTAACATATATCTTCTTACCACTAGTCTTAAAAATTCTATCACAGAAATCTGCAAATAGGACAACATTAGTAACGCAAAAACAAATGCCATCTTCACCTTCTAGCAAATCAGTTGCTTCCTGTGATCATCTTCATTAGCCATCAATTCTGCAGCTGTTCTGTAATACTGGCTTTGGCAAATATACTACAAAAATTTTATGTCTTGAATGTATGCATGGCATTACCCTTCAGCATTCCAGTTACAATAATTAACAATTAATAATTAGCAGGGTGGGCCCTGGTAGAACTATGGACCTCATGCTTGCCTGCTATTCCTCTTACTTGTTTTTCAGCATTGCTTAGAGTAGCTAGAAACATGAATGATTTGCACAGCCAAGCATGCTAACAGGAGTAGTTGATGTAATTGCAGTGAGTTGAGTCAGCTTTGTGTGTTGAAGTATGTATGTTGCAAACCCTAGAAGTATGAACTCAAATGGATTGTTACAATCAGAAAAGAAACATCAAACCCACTTCCAGATTGTCATTGAATTACTTTCAGTCTAGGGACCGTATTTTTACAGGCAGTTATGTCTGTGTAATCTGACTAAGGCAATTTGGGCTAAATATGCATACTTGTTTGTGTGTCTTCCTGGTCATATCGTCTAATCTGCAGACAAAACCGTTTTTTCCTGTGTTCAATTTAGCATCCCAAGTGAGCCCAGAACATTTTCAATTGAAGCAGGCATGGTCTTGCTGACCTTGCCATACAGGCAGACAAAAAGAAATGCTACTTTAACTTGAAACCCAAAGACGGCCACTCTATATCTTGGTGAGTGCAAAAACATTTTAAATATATTAATTTAATCATCTTTTGGCTGCAACTATACTTTAAGGACTACTGTGGTTTTATCTTTTTAGTGAATGAAAGCAGTGTTAGTGGTGCTGCTGTCCACGACTACAAAGCTAAGAAGTAATTTGGGATAATCGAAACCCACCGACATCTAAAGGGATATTTTTCAGGTCTGTGTCAGATCCTACAATATACAGCGTGCCATCATAGCACGTCCATCTTTCAGCTGTCAGACCATGTCAGCATCTGAACCACCGCAAATAACACACTCAGGACAAACCAGATGTGGTGGTACGAAGGACTAATTTGTTGTTGTTACAGAGAAGCCAGATCAGCATGTGGCAAGGCACTTTCACACTGCAGATCACTTTGCCACCCCTTAGCACATTGGACAAGAATGATCAAAATCAGGGCTATGATGATCACCTCTTACAGTCTGCTCTGAGGCAGACGCACAGTCGGACGCATGATCTTTCAGTTCTGTAACCTTAGAAATGCAAGCTTACTAGCCTGCATCCTGTATAGAAACTTGCACACTGCAACCCTAAAACCTGACAGCAGCCTCTGAGCAATGCCAAAACACAAGCAGGCAAGTCCAATCATAATCCTTTGCAGGATGCTGTGCTCTGCAGTCATTTCCTGTTTCTCACATGTAAAGGTAACAGACACAGCTAAAGAGGCTGAAATGTTCTTTATGGCTTGGCACATCTCTAATAAAAAAAGAACCTTGATCATATGAAGAAAGGGACAGTTCTGGGATATAAATACAGCAGAAATTGGGAACTCCTGTGGCAGGCAGAACATCTGTTTATTACATTCTCCAGTGTTTTATTTTCAGTTGCCCATGACAAAGAATCAGAACTTTTACCAGTGCAAACTGTGCTCAATCATAAACACAGCACTATCCTTTCAAGGTACCTTGAGCATTATAAAGCAGTAGCTTTACTGTAGGGAAGTGACAGTCAGAAATCAGGGTACAGGAAAGACAGTTCAAGAACAGGCCACCTTTTATGAATAAAGTATTTTACTTACAGGTGAGGGGTTTTATTTTGTGTGAACATAAGTACTTTAAGCAGCATGAAGGAAAATTCTGAGAAAAGCTTCTTGTGGTAAAACAATCTGCAGTAGAGTTCTCCACAAAATCCCTACAACAATATTAACCCACTGACAGTCAAGTCAAAGAATGAGTTTTGGTAACATAAACTTCACGCTGTGTTGTATGTTAGTGCAATATCACCACTGAATAGGAAAGAGGATGTGTTTCAAAAAAATGTTATTGTTAATGAGAAAATCAGAAAACATCACACTCAGCAGTGAAGTCCATAAGGAAATTCACTTGAGGCAACATACAAGGTATTACTGTCCTTGGTTTAGTCTTGATTTCATGTGCATGACTGAAAAGTGTTACATGGTGAACTCACTTCACCGTAAGGCAATGCTGTTTTATTAAATACACCTTTCGTTTGTCGCTGGGTCAGCCGAAGACCTCAGAATGAGACAAACTTAAAGCAAAGCAGTCATTTAGTAAAATTAAGATCCTACTCAAACTCAAAATAAACCAGAGCAAGGTAGCTCTGCACAGAAAAACACAATGGATCTACAGAGAAGGAACCAAATATGAAATTAGAAAACTGATCTACGCTCACTTACATGACATTGTTCCCCAAAATCTTGCACGTATGTAGCCAGCAACCAGCTTCTCCGTAGAAACTGTCTCCAAAAAGAGCAGTGTCCTGACCATCAGCACAAAAAGTGGTTCATCAAGGCCCTGGAATATGGCAGCAAGGCCAGAGCAGACTACCATGAGTGTTCCCTACTGCCCATGTCCTAAACATAAAGCAGATGAGTTGAAGCAAATTAGATCAAAAATGTTACACATTAATCTCTCCCAACACTAATGATTTGTTAAAGTGCATGACATGGATTGTTTCAATGAGGGGAAAACCTCCCAGTGCATATTCTTCCCATAATTACAAGAATGTTACTGAACTGGCTGGAATTTTTTTTCCCAGTATCTAGAGTTTCAATAGGAATCAGAAGAAGAGTGATGCCAATGGAAAATTCCTGTGCTCTCAGAACAGAGGTCTTAGCTGAAGAGAGATGTACAAGGAATGTTGGTGACCCCAGCTCACATAGTTCCCTGCCTGATGGCAAGGTGATCCCTACACTTGCTCCAGACACAGAGATAGTTAAATGTACAGTATATAACTGAATGTCATCGATTTTCCTTACATCCTACTTCGCCAGATGCTATAATTTATGAGGGGACAAAGATTACAGAGAGTCCTGGATAGCTCCTAGCTGTTCCTGTCCCGACAGCTTTAACCCAACTCTGTAACTACCTGTCTTTCACTGGGAATTTCTCAGTCCCCTTCTAACTCGTGCTACTGGCACCTGTGGCAGCCACTGGATATGCCAAAATTTACAGTCCTGATTGTATTCTAAGACATGCTGGGCAATGTGACTGCATTTGCTCCTGTGCACCCAAGATATTTGGCATGGTATTTAAGCCCAAGGACGTCTAGCATCAAAAGTCCACAACCTGGAGGAGCAGTGCCTAAATTGGTTTTCTAAAACATATAATTTCTAAACATAAAGGCTAATTTAGACATAGGGCATGACTTACTGGTTCATACTCACCTATTCAACTCTACTACCAGAAATAGCAAGCAGGGTGGTAGGCTTTTTCAAGCAGGCACTTTGCCTATATATAGTAAATAAAACAGAAAAAGCAGCTTTTCACAAATGAGGAAACATGCCACCAGTAAATCAAACCCACACTACCTCTCCCTCACTTCAAAATGGAGAACTTAGCATGTCCCAAACAGCAGCACAGTTAAGATATTGTTAAGGCACAGAAGGTGAATTTCAAGCCTATTCAGAGGGCTGCTCCACAGACAGGATGTAACACAAGCTGTCTGGCATGAAGAAAAAGATACCCTAGGAAAATCTTAATTCCAATAGATACACTAGGCATCAACACAAACACTTTGTTTTGACTACAGAATGTTTGCCATTTCAGAATGTGAAACAAACTGTTTTATCTGACATTAGCCTCACTTTCCCAGCTCAACCTCCGATAGAGCGCACTGAAATAATCTAGTATGGATTACAACCCGAAGGATTCAAGATAATAAGTATGAAAAGAAGGGCTTGAAATGTCCAAGATAGAGGTAACGGGGAAAAAGGCTTGCATCTTCATACTGAAAAGCAGCTAGCATCCCTACGCAAGAGGACCTCAGTTAAAAGGGCATACACACCACCCATATATGTGACCGACTACTGACATTGCCAGACATCTCTGGATGGCTGAAGACACTAGTTAGCTCCCCCCACTGTCACCACTCTACTGTGCAGTGGCAAAAAAAGTTCTGGCAACATACATTGTAAAAGCTGAGAAGAAGAACGTCTCTTGAATGATAAAGGAGAAAGGCAGTATAAAATGTCTTGGAAACCTGAGATATTTGATGAGCCAAAGATTGGGCATATGGCTTCCTCAAGTATTCCTCCTTTATTTTGTTGAACCCCTTTCCACTATCAAATAGGAAATCCAAAACACCTTTGACATCTTCAACTTTCTGTGAAAGAGGAGTTCAAAGCGAAGTTGTGTGTATATATGTGTGTGCATGCACATGCATGCAAGGCATATGTATAAGCAAGTGGAAACTACTGCATCTTATTTTTGTTTGTTTCTGATTTTCTACCACTAGACAGAGTTTGGTGACTTTCCTAGGTGCTGCTGCAGCTGTGTTCCAATGCTGTTATTAATGGTTGTGTGTCTGTGTGCATGATAGTGATGTTAATAACCTGATTGTGTTCAGTTATGAGTTAATCTTCCTGTCTACAGTGAAATATATGTGCCGAGAATGGCCCAATACTCTGAGAAGGCTATGTACAGATACTGTTCAAAAGCTACATTGGAGGTTTGAGGTCATATATCTGGAGAGGTTGATAAGAAGCAACTAATACGTTAATGAAAAAAATGACACTAGAAAATAAGAAATATGCATCTTGTTTCTTGAGGATCTTAAAACATTATATGGAGTGGAACGAAAATATAGTACGACAGTCAGGGTGTCATGTGACAACAAATCTACCTCTGCCTCAGCGCGAAATCTGCCAGTAGCTCCAGCCAGCAGATAATACTGGTTCATATGCAGGATCCCTAAGGCCATATAGTTTGTATCTGTCCTTTGATTTGCTTCAATCCATCAATGAAAACTGAACTCAAGGATCCAACCCAATTACTTGATTTACTCTCATTTCCATTCTTTCTGCCAGTCGACGCAGAGGGTACAGTTCCCTCTTACTGTGGGCCACCTTCTTCATCATCATCATCATCATCATCATCATCACCACCCCTGTTGTTGTTGATCCTGGGCAGGATTAAGGCAGTGTTGCAATGCAAACTTTTAAAGCTTACTTTCATTAATGAAGAATTCCTTCTACTGCTTTAAATGTAGTAGCACTTCATAACATCCTTCTTGACTTTAACCTGTTTAAATGGCTGACCTTGACAACCTTTTCAACAGTTCTAGCCTCACAGGTTACATTACAGAATCACAGAATGGTCAGGGTTGGAAGGGACCTCTGGAAATCATCTAGCCCAACCCCCCTGCCAAAGCAGGTTCATCTAGAGCAGATTGCACAGGAGCGTGTTCAGGTGGGTTTTGAATATCTCCAGAGAAGGAGACTCCACAACATTAGCTTATATAGGAATTGCAGTAGGGTTAAGCAAGAAGGAAGGTAACTGGAGTGCTGCGAGAAAAAGTTTTAGAACAAGACTCATTTTGCTAGTGCACTGAAAAGACAAGGTCTACATCATTGTTGCAGAAGGAGCACATCAAACTGGCTGTACTCTTCTTGAAGTCAGCCAGACAGCTTCCTTTGGGCAGGGAGGTGACCGACTGCAAGTACCGCAGTGCAATTGCTCAGAGAAGCGGCTTTCTCTATTGGGGTAACTTCTGGATAAAACCTCATGCACAGATATGAACTACATTCAGGCATGACAGGAAAGTCAAGGCCACATCTTTTCCATGAGTGGTATCCCCAGAGAATAATGCAGGACAAATCACTCCCAGTACAAACAACGTGGAAATTTCATCCTGTATTTGTGCTTCAAGGTACATGATCAAAGGGTCTTTCAGTGTTGCTACCTGAGAACAGCTTGGCTTATTTTATATACTGCCGAAAGACTTGCCTCTCTTTTGACAAAGGACCTCGCGCTTGTCACCCATGTCTTCAACTACTGTAATGCATTTTATATCAGTCCACACAGTAAATCTAGGCAGCAGTGAAACTGGGCGCAACATTTGGCAGCTGAGTGTTACAGAGTGCTTCTCCCAGGAGTTCACAGCACCAGTCGTTTTCAGTCAGCAAGACCTGATACTGCCATCCTCGTTTATTGATTTTCAGAGTGTGTTGCAAGAGCCATCTATTTTCTTTCCCTGTGTGCTAGTGAACACAGTTACACGTTAAGTGCTGGTGCCCAGGAGGAGAAGCAGGGTTTCTGTGCACTGCCTGCACTGATGCTTCCTGGAGACTCTGCGAAGTAGCAATTGCCTTGCACGCAGGAGGTTTTCGCGTGCATTTGCCATGACCCCTCACACAGGTGCAGTGCTGCCCCACCAAGCCAGCCCTGGGAGGAGTTGAAGCTCACCTGTTGGGGAGCCACTGACACTGACTTTCCAGAAACACCTGGTCTGGTAACCAGAGCTTCAGAAGTGCACCTTTCTTGACTTTCACACTGTACAGCGGAAGCTCACGCTTGCCTTCAGGTTTGCAAAAACAGTCACTCATGGCAAGGGAGAGGAGGTCCTGGTGACTGTTGTACTCCTCATTGCTCTGAGCTGACCCCCAAAGCAGACTCCAAATCCACCCCTGGCTGAGCTGCCAGGGCCATGCAGAATTAGGGCAGAACAGACCCCTCCCACTTCATCATAGCGTCATCCCGTAACCTCATCCAGGTACAAAGTTCAGCACAAGCGAGGCAGCAGCTGGCAGTGGGTGGAGAGCGCCAGGGGCGGGTGGTCCTGTGGCCGCCCTGGTCACCAGGCAGGGCCTGCTTCTAGAAGGAGGGAGTCTCAGGAGAGGAGGCCTGGTGTCATAAAGTCACTTTCTCTCTGGTTCCCCGTCTCAAACGAGATATCACTCCTCAGCTCTTAACAAATCCATCCAGTATTTGACTGAAATACTGCCAGACTGCCTTATTTTACGTGAAGACAAGGCGATGCCTTTGATGTCCAGGTCAAG
>NW_010248572.1:0-8263 GCF_000690775.1 Eurypyga helias
GTGGCTGCCGGGAGAGCCTCGGTGGCGATGGAGAAACCGCAAGCCCTGCTAAATCATCGGAGGCGAGGTGGCCCGAAGCCGCTGCGGCCGCCGTCCAGCTCTGGACATGGTGCGGCTCCCTGGGGGCTGGGGGAATCGTGAAATCGTTCCTCTGAGCTGGTACTCGCTAATTTTGGAGATGCTTTTTTTTTTTGTAGCGCAGTAGGTGACAAGAGTTGGTACCCAGTGTTGGGTGCCTGTGTTGGTTGGGTTTCTCCAGTCCTGATGATTCCAAATCGCTGCTTTTTTCTGTCCTCCAGCACTTGGCTGACCTTCCCCAGAGACCCAAAGGCCCCATAGTTAAGGCATGGTTACTGTATTTCCTCTAAATTCCGAAGCACTTAAACTCTACAGTATGGAGAGTTATTATTATCGAATGTACAATGTATCTACTTCCCTTTTTACGTTCTGTCTCCTGGAATCCAAGAGCCATGCACCATGGTAACTTCACCATTGGCCACTTTTAGGGTGTAATTAGCAAACATCAGTTTTAAAAGGGAAGTTTTCAATGGTTTTTCATTAATTGAAAAACAATCCCATGGCCCCCAAGTTGGTTTGGTTTCAGTTAAATCTGAGCATCCCATCAGAGCGAAGGTTTCCTCTGTGAAGTCTGAAGGAAAAAGCAGAGCTCTGCTCTTTTTGGGAGAGGAGGCGGGCTGCAGTGCCGTTTAACATGGACATTCGGAGCGCTCGGCTGCACACAAAGTGGCAAAAGCGTAAGTGAAGTGGGTTTCTGGCAGCTTTACATTGGGGTAGTTTACAACCGTAAGGAATCACGGAGACGGGATTAATGAAGGTATGAACAGCTTCGGAAGTAGGCGTCTTCGGCCAAGACAGGAGGGGTGCCACCCGCAGCACAGAGCAGGGAACGGTTGCTCCCCGTTCCTTCTACTGCGAGAACGGGCATCGAGTGAGACGAGGTGGGGTGGGCTCAAAATAAAGGCCCTTGTCTTGTCATGCCACGTGATTAAGCTGAGGAACTCTGCCACTGACCATCACAAGAGCTGAATTTAAGAGTTAAGGTATTTCGATGGAAGGAGGCCCCAAACATGTATTTGAGGCTTTCTGGTGTCACTGCTGGTTGCTTCTTCTGAAACTGGCCGTTGGATGGGCGGGAAGTGAAGGTACAAGAGCTGATTCTTTGAAGACACAATAGAAACAAAACACAAAAAATGAGATCAGAATAAGAAAGGAGTTTCAGCATTTGTGCTTTTTTGCATATCCGCTGAGCCTTTTAATATCTGCGTGTGGCTGAACTGTGTCCAGATTAGCTGCTAAAGATCACCCCCCTCATTTCGAAGGGGGAACGTTAAATAACAAAGTTGGTTTTGGGGGGATGTTTTGTTAATATTATGAATTCTTCTTGCTTTGGTTAATTCAGCCCAAGGCTATACTTGCACTGAAGCCTGAGGCAGACTGATCTGTGGAGTTGGTCACCATTGCAGGAGACTTCCAGCTTGGGTCCAGGAAGGCTTCTCTCTAACCAAAAGGGATTTTGCTATTATTGCAAAAAGGAGAGAGATTCTTTTGAAAACCGTAGTTTTCCTTGACTCTGTCAGATATTCAGATGATCAGAGGGCTGGAGCACCTCTCCTATGACGAAAGGCTGCGAGAACTGGGCTTGTTCAGCCTGGAGAAGAGGAGGCTCCGAGGAGACCTCATTGCAGCTTTCCAGTACCTGAAGGGGCTACAAGGGGGCTGGGAGAGGACTTTTTACAGGAGCCTGTAGTGACAGGACAAGGGGAAATGGGTATAAATTGAAATCAGGGAGGTTTAGATTAGATATCAGGAAGAAATCCTTCACAGAGAGGGTGGTGAGGCACTGGGACAGGTTGCCCAGAGAAGCTGTGGATGCCCCATCCCTGGCTGTCTTCAAGGCCAGGCTGGATGTGGCTTTGAGCAACCTGGTCTAGTGGAAGGTGTCCCTGCCCATGGCAGGGAGGTTGGAACTAGATGATCTTTAAGGTCCCTTCCAACCCAAACCATTCTATGATTCTATGATTCTATGATTCAGATGGCAGTTTGGCAGTCTTGTCCTCTTGCCTGTTAGCCTCAATAAAATACAATGTGGAAAGAACAGAGAAAATACCTCAGGCTATAGAGAGCACCTTAATTCTGTATGAGGCTGCAAGATCATTTTCTCCTCTTTGTGGCACAGGCTGAAGATACAAAAATGGGACAAGCTTACCTTTTGCACCAGCTGGTCCATTTAGATGTTGCTGTAATTGCCACCGTGATGATTTCTGGTTTTCCCTTTCACTGCGGAAGCAGTTTGTGTGGGCAGTTTGTAAACAAGGAGACATAGGGCTAGAGGGCTGTTTTGTTTTCTTCCTTCCAAAAAAAATATGCTTTAAGGATGATTAAACCAGTAATGCAATAGTTGGTTCCAAGAAGAGCTTGGCTCTACCTTCCCTCTAACCTCCCACTATGGAATTGGAGACAGGAAAAGTATCTCTCCCTTTTCCTTCCCTTTTAAGACTGAACGAACCCCACTCTTCTGCTCTCTCCTCCTCTTCCAAACGCGCTCCATTCCCTATCCTCCCCCCACTCCCCCTTTTCAGTGATCTTGGTGGCCCTTGACTGGAACTGCCCCCGTATGGCCATATAACACACTGGGGGGGCTCGACGTTTCGCTCCGTGTCTTGGTGGTGCTTCTCCAAAGCCAGCTGTTACACGTGGCACGTCACTAGCGTGGCTGCTGGAAATGGACGTGGTGCTGCTTTGTTCTCCTTGTCATTACTGTAGGAGGGATCAGGTGATCCCTAAATCCAAACGCAGGATTTTCTGTCCCTTGTTTTCGGACTTGCACGTGAAAAGGCGACTTGGTGCTAACTGTGGGGTGGGCAGACTTTTGCCAGTAGCTCCTGGCGCATCGAAAGGTGTAAGAACGTCGGTAGCGATACGGGGATGAAAACGCAGAGGAGCAGTTGCAGGGAGCAACCTCAGCTTTTGGGAGAGACACGGAGGGACCCGCGCAACCGTTTCCCTAGTGCTCGGCATGCTTTCCCAGAACGGGAATGATCACTGGGGAGCAGCAGCCCGCCAGTGCCGTGCAGGTCGTTGTCAGGTTGTGTGGACGTGCAGCTGCCCTTCCTTCCCTTGGGCATCTTGGGTCAGGGCCGTATTCCACCCCACCAGAAAACAGCCACCTCTCGGGGCTTCCGGTGTGTATCACTGGCCCCGCAGCTGTTGTAAGGGGCTCGGACAACACAAGTGACCGTTTCAGGCCAAAGTAGGTCTTAACAAATTGTTAATAAAGGATAGCTCCCAGCCCTGCGTTACGGCCCTATCTGTTAATCCCTTCCTGTTGTTCCAGTAGAGGTGTGTCATGTCTCTGAACAGGCTGTTAAACAAAAAAAGGTGCTTCCTGCAACTGAAGAAACCGTATTCGCGCGGAGATGCTGGTAATGCAGGCGCTTGATTTGGCAAGATGAGGCAATCAACTGTTTGACATTCTTAGCGCGTGAAGCGTAGGTCAAGCATGCGTTGGTAGTGTAGAATGTTTCCCATGCAGGAAAATACAGATTAAAGAAAGCAATTTTTTTTAATTCTGGGGAAGCTTTGCTAGCAGGGAGGTTGAATTCAGAACAACGTAGTAGTACCGTATCGATCTCCATCCAGATGTGCTTGGCCCCGCGGGGGCATGGCCACCGCTGCCCGTTCCTGACCGCCTTGTCTTCTCTGCAGATGTCTCTCCGGTTGTGGCCGGCCTCATTGGTGCTACTGTCCTTGTGGTTTCTGTCTCGGTTACAGTTTTTGTGTGGACATGCTGTCACCAGCAAGCAGAAAAGAAGCACAAAACCCCACCATATAAATTCATTCACATGTTGAAAGGCATCAGTATCTATCCGGAGACCTTGAGTAACAAGAAGAAAATTAACCGAATCCGGAGAGACAAGAACGGCGCTCCTAAGGAGGCTGGAACGGGAAATCTCTTGGTGGATGCTGCTGAATCTGGTTTAATAGGCTCCGATAAGGCTCCAGATGGGCCAAATGCAGCCCCCCACGTCGACCAGCTCCCAATAAAGGTAGATTATGGAGATGAACTAAGTCCAGATCAAAGCCTCACTCCGGGAGGAAGTAAAACCTCCTCCCCATCTTCCCCAGGGGAGGACGTCATGTTGGGTGAACTGACTTTCTCAGTGGACTACAACTTCCCTAAAAAAGCGCTGGTAGTTACCATTCAGGAGGCTCATGGGCTGCCGGTGATGGATGAGCACACTCAGAGCTCTGACCCTTACATCAAGATGACAATTCTTCCAGATAAAAGGCATCGAGTGAAGACTCGTGTACTTCGCAAGACGCTGGACCCAGTCTTTGATGAAACCTTCACCTTCTATGGGATCCCCTACAGCCAGCTCCAGGATTTGGTGCTTCACTTCCTTGTCTTGAGCTTTGATCGCTTTTCTCGAGATGATGTTGTTGGAGAAGTCATGGTGCCCCTTGCGGGGGTGGATCCGAGCACTGGAAAGGTGCAGCTGACCAGGGAGATCCTCAAAAGGAACATACAAGTAAGTCCCTTCATGTACGGTGACGCACGACTCTGGCGTTGCGTTTGGTCCGTGAGCCTCTGTGCTCGGGTAAGCCGGAATACGGCAGATCCTGGGCCAGGAGACCCATTTTTCCGCGTAGCAGTACGTGTTGTCCATGTCGTGTGGCTGTGCTCCTGTGCTCTTTGGGTTCGTTCTCTGCCCTGTGCTTCTGGCATTTTGGTAAGGCCTCGTCGCTCTTCAGGCGTCGAAATGACGAGTGCGGTAACCGATGATGCCGGGGGCAAGGGCAAAGTCCCGTCTCCGAGTGGAAGTGCCGATGTCTTCACGGGCCACTCATCAATGCCCTCCTTGGCCGTATGGCGGCAGGGGGGAGCTGGAGGTGCTCTGGGTAAGTGTTACCGGGGTTCTGAGTAACAACACACGCCGCTCTGCGGAGACAAACCTCGCTGAGAGAGGAGAGTTGTCTGCTCTGGCCGTTTCAGACTCCTACACTTGTTCCCTAGTGATGAGCGCTCCGTGTAAGACAGTAAGGCTTACATCGGGGAAGAGGTCTCCTGTCCTCAGCCAATGCTCAGGTAGGAAGAGGGGGTGATACTAAAGAAATCTTTATTTTCTTCCTTATTTTTGCTGCCCATCTCCCAGGTCCAAGAGAAAATGGCGTTTGGGCTCACTTCCTGCCTTAGTGTGTTGGGAATTGCTGCCGGGGTCTATAACATAACGGGTTTGAACGGAAAGAGGGAGATGGAGATGGGCCATCAGGAAGGAATTCTTCCCGCAGAGGGTGGGGAGCACTGGGACAGGTTGCCCAGAGAAGCTGTGGATGCCCCATCCCTGGGAGTGTCCAAGGCCAGACTGGATGAGTCTTGGAGCAACCTGGGCTATGGAAGGTGTCCCTGCCCATGGCAGGGGGTGGGGCTGGGGGGGCTTTAAGGCCCCTTCCCACCCAAACCACTCTGTGATTCTATGGAAATACTTCATTACACCCTAGATTTGAAGTATTTTGCTTGAAAAGTTATTTCTACTATATGGGGCATTTAACTTTTTGTATTTTCTTTCTTTTAAAGTTAGAAGAGACCCAAAACATACCGAAACAATCCCAACAAAGCCCGAGTTTTGGTGGTTACTTTGCTTTTCTCGGGATGCTTTACACTGCAATGAGAGAAGTGACTCCTTTGGATTGTTAACAGTGTTCTTTCCAGGACACCGACCCTCTCTCTCAGAAGTAATGGATTAAAAATAGAGGGAAAAGGGCGTGCTAAATGAAAATAGATTTAATCAAGGATGCGCATTATTTAACATTTATTAATAATCAAAAGTAGGTGAAGTTTAGCGTCAGGTGTGCATTCTTGAAAACCTGCAAAGTTCCACAGTGTCAGAAGAGCCGTTAAACAGAGTTCTCGGTGCCAGGAAGTTTCACAAGGCGGAACAGAGTTGCATGAAAGCCCGGTAAAGCCCGGTAAATCAGTGTGCTGATCCAAGCCAGCAGAGGAACACATCCCACCTGCTGCACAGTCCCCAGGTTTCTGACAGTCCGACAGTGCAGATTACTTGGGAGGATCTGCGTGGAATTCCTTCAGACCAAAAGAACCCCCTGGCTCTAGCACACGCACAGTGCTCCCACTGGCCATTGCTCTCTGGTGTATCCAGGGAGTCCAAGTCCTCTTCTCTCAGCCTGGAGAAGAGGAGGCTCCGAGGAGACCTCATTGCAGCTTTCCAGTATCTGAAGGGGCTACAAGGGTGCTGGGAGAGGACTTTTTACAAGAGCCTGTAGTGATAGGACAAGGGGTAACGGGTACAAATTGAAATCAGGGAGGTTTAGATTAGATATCAGGAAGGAATTCTTCACAGAGAGGGTGGGGCGGCACTGGCACAGGTTGCCCAGAGAAGCTGTGGATGCCCCATCCCTGGATGTCTTCAAGGCCAGGCTGGATGAGGCTTTGAGCAACCTGATCTAGTGCAAGGTGTCCCTGCCCATGGCAGGGGGGTTGGAACTCGATCTTTAAGGTCCCTTCCAACCCAAACCATTCTGTGATTCTATGATTCTATTTTCCTTCTGGGGCCAGGAACTCGCTCATGCATTTACAGTCCCCCCAGAATTTTTTGTGAGCAGCAACAGGCTTCCTTCCTTGCATTTGGAAAACTTGTCTGAAACAGGGGAACTGCTCAGATGACAAGAAACCACCCAAATGCTAACGAACGCTGGCCGTGTGCAACTTTTCCCTGCGAAGCCGAGTAACAGCAGCTGAAAGAACAGCTTCACCCCCCGGGCGCTCACCAGGGCACGTAGCATGCGTGTACCGTGGTGCTTTACCGCTCCCAAGGGAGAAAACTCCTTCGCTGGGGGGCACCGAGGGGGGCAGGAGGGGGGGCAAGGCGCTACCGGTCCGGGCGTCCAGCCGACAGCGGTTGGAGTCGTTGCAGTAGCTCTGCTGCTGGTGCATTCCTGACACCGCGCGATCCCATACCCACTGCTGATTCGGTTTGCCTTGACAGCAGATAAACTTCATCTAAATTAGTGCCATCTCAATGAACGCTAACGAACGCCATCTGGATACCAAACCCAATTATCTTAGTATTATGTTACTCTCTGTACAGCAAGTTTAACCGGGTAGACCTGGTTTTATTTTCATCCTTTACCTCCGCAGACCAAACCGATGATGAAACCCCCAAAGCATACCCACAGAACTTGAGGTGTTTGGCCATCGAAGCTCCACAAAAGTCAATGAAACCAGCTCCTAAACCCCACAGATGCCCCAGGTAGCAAACCTCGAGAGACAGCCAGAGCCACTCTCCTCTCAGCGGGTGCCCCCCTGGGTTTGCCCTCAGGGAATCACAGCGTTCCGGGGAGAGGCTGTAGCGATGCTCACTGTGGGCAGCAGGCAGAGGGTGAACGGCACAGCAGGATTTATGCTCCTTCTCCCAGAGGCTCCATCTGCCTGAGGCACTTAAAATGGCCTGCATCTCATTTTCCAACTTTTTAGGCCTTTAGCACTGGGAAAGGAAATTCTGGTGACCTCACCTTACCTGTTAGACCATCTTGTCCTAATAAACTGTTTCTCTTTTACAGAAATGCATTAGCAGAGGGGAGCTGCAGGTCTCCCTGTCTTACCAGCCTGTGGCGCAGAGAATGACCGTCGTCGTGCTGAAAGCCAGACATTTGCCAAAGATGGATATCACTGGCCTCTCAGGTAGAAGCTATTTTCTCCAGCTCTGAATGTGTATCAAACCCCTCCCAGGTCACTTTCAGACCTTGTCGCCTGTCTGATCTGAGTATTTGCTTTGTTTGCACGCTTCTCCTCCAACTCTGAGGGTCGCTACGAGTGATCCATCGCTCGCCACCAGATGGTTGTACAAACAGGACCAAATCCTTCCTGTGGCGAGACCAGCCGTTGCATCTTTCTGGCATCAGCTGGATTGTTTACGAAGGCAGCATTTTCCAAATTGAGCCCATCTCCACGTTGCTCTTGGCCAGCCCCTGCGGGCCCTGTGCCCCCGTGCTGCTGTCGCTCATCACCGCCCTTAGCAGCACTTTTTCCACAGCACGACCGCTGCTTACTGCATCCTCAAACCCTGCTCCTAGAAGAGGGGGGTGGAGGAGAGTGAGCGTAAAAGAGAGGAGGGATAGATGCACCATAGAAAGGAATAAATTCAAAGGATGTTAGAATTAGGGTTTTATCATTGTTTTTAGTGGTTTTGCTGTTCTGCTGTTTCATAGAATCATGGGATGGTTT
>NW_010248573.1:0-3708 GCF_000690775.1 Eurypyga helias
TCTATATACAATATATTATATAACAAAACTATACTTTTTCCAAGGATTTACAAACCTCTCATTGTTCTCCATACGTATGAGCATTACAAAATACAGAGTTTTTTTTAGTAATTCATGCTCTTATATTTACTATTAAATAAATTGTTCAGCTTGTGGGTTTTTAAAAAAAAAAAAAAACAAACCATCTTAGAACAGTGCCAGATAAAGGTTATAGAGACCTAAATAAGAATATCTCAGGGCACTGGTTTATATTACACATCATGCTGACTGTTGGATGGTGTTTGTGTAAACTCTTTTCACTTAACCGTGTCTTCCCACCCTTGTGCATGTAACTCGTCTCTGCAGCTGGTCTAACACGAATTATCTCCACGTGCACCAGCCCACGTTTAATGTTTCATTAGGCCGATTGCTTCTGTACGAGTGCCAACTGGTGCATGATTCCGTGGACAAATGGAGTGTGTAGATATGTGCATGTTTCTGCCCACTCAATTCACCACACACGCATGAGAAAATAAATCTAGTGCATTATCACAGAGCTTTTGTAATAATAGAGAAGTTTGCTAGGCAGAATACTGTTAAAACAGATTTTAACTTATGGGGTGTTTCCCAGAGGCAAACTTGATAACTCAAATGACAGCCACTATAGCTTTGCCAGCTATAATATTCTCTCATATTGGCTTTGCATGAAAGGTAGTAAGATTTTATCATGAGCTGTTAGTGGATTCACCTCTCCCCAGTTACGATCATAATTGCACTGCTGGGGAAATCCGTGGAAAATGAGCAACCTGGTCTAGTGGAAGGTGTCCCTGCCCATGGCAGGGGGGTTGGAACTAGGTGATCTTTAAGGTCCCTTCCAACCCAAACCATTCGGTGATTCTATGAAACATTTCCTTCTGTGGGACAGAAGGAATTTCATTATACTTCATCTTCCTGAGCTATCCCTTCCCATCAACTATCAACCTGAATTCATACAAACACCAACACATTTTTTTTCTTTATTTGTAAAAGCAGAGCCAGGTTTCTGGGGGAAGCCTAGCTGAAATGATACAGGTCCTAGAAGTTGATCATTATCGTTAAACTATGTCACTACTTAAAATATTAAATATAGTACTGTCCTAGAGCGTGGTTGAACTCAGTAATGAATCCTATGAGCACAGTTTATCACATCCACATCATTTCCATCAGCTTTCCAGCAGTGGGAATTATCCTGTGCTCTGAGTCTTCTTAATATTCAGATATGCACGGCCAAACAATTAATACTGTCTGTTGTCCTTCTTTGCTAGCCAAGAACAGCATTGTCCAGGGCTTGGAGAACGTGGAAGCCGTGGAGGGAGGGGAAGCCCTGTTTGAATGCTATCTTTCCAAGCCCGAGTGCTACAACTACAACTGGCTGATCAATGATGAACCTGCCAAAACTACAGAAAACATTGAGATGGTTTACTTTGAAAATGGACGCAGGCATCTGCTGCTGCTGAAGAACCTAACTCCCCGGGATACCTGCAGGGTGACTTTCATGTGCAGTGACGCGGTGACCTCAGCCTTCCTGACGGTGAAAGGTACCTGAAGCACTCGCGCATGGGCAGTCTTAAATTTCTGGTTGGAAAGGGCAGATGAAGCAGGAAAATAGGATGAGTAGCAGAAAGTTGCATTTCTTGCTTGCTTCTTACCTAAATCTTCCTCCCACAAAGTAAATGGATGGTGTTTCAGTTTCCTTTTTTTCCTGGTTCCATTTGCCATGACATGGATATAAGCATCATCAATTGGCAAGGAGTTAGCAGCAAATGACTGTCTTACAGTTGCCGTTAGTCTGGTGACTTGGGTTGTGTTTATAGGCACTTCAGGGCTTTAGAGACGAGAGTTATATCAGTAACAATATTATTTCCTCACTCTTGTATTTTATGCTATTACTGAGACCCTTGTGGGGACCAGAACCCCTTTCAGGGTACAACAGCATGCTCAGTCATAGCATGGTATCTCCATTGTGGTTTTCTGCTACTTGGGAATGAAAAAATATTTCTAGGTTGTTTTTTGCCGCTGAAATTTTTGGAAAATTTCAGTCCTCAGTGATACCTTCTGTTCTAGTGATATACATAACCTCCCTTTTACTAATATCCTTGGTCCTTGAGGCCTGACTGTCCCGAGCTTCAGCATAAATATTCACAGAATCTCTTGCTTGTATTTGTTTCTGTAACTGAGGGCTTGATTACCTATTTTTATCTCCAGGATGGCGGCTACAGATCTTGCAGCCTCTCACGGATGTGGAAGTCTCTCCGGGAGAAAAAGCTACATTTAGCTGCATTCTAAGTGAAGCTGTGCCAATTACTGAAGTTGCCTGGTATAGTAATGACGCAGAGATCCATTCGGATGAGGACTGGGAGGTACAAGCAGATGGAAACAAATACAAACTTATTCTGAAAAAAGCCCAACCGCATCATTCTGGGGAGGTGACCTTTGCTTCCAGGGAAGCAATTGTATCAGCCAAGTTATCTGTGATAGGTAAGTGTCCGTTGTTCTAGCACAGTGGCACTTGATATCTCAGACTGCGTAATTGAGGTGCCACATTGAATTTTCCAGTCTTTGTACTGATTCTTTTCTCTTTGCCTTGTGTGTCCCAAGCGAGCGTTCTTAGTCTGAGAAGATGCTGCTGGGCAACATGTTCTTTGACCAGAAACAGTTCACCTCATCAGAAGAAAATTATATCAGGCTAGTGATGGTAAAGTCATTCACCAGCTTTCTTTAGCTGCAGCCTTTTGTAAAATATAACATAGAATGTAATGGAAATCAATTTAGTCACGGTTCAACATCACCCTTATGTCCAAATGTGGATGTGTGAGGGAGCTGAGTTAGAGTGCACATGGAGAAATTATCCATGGCAGCAGAGAAGACTTGGAAAACTTATCGTACTCAATTACAGGGCAACTAGTTTACCAGATTAATGATCTGCATATTAAAATCTTCATGCATGTGAGATCCAAGAAACACCCGCCTTGAGCTTGATATACAAGAGTGAGTAGCGCTTGGAGTACTTTGCAAGTAGAAAAGATGACAGTTGCCCGATTCTTTCATGGGGCAGGTTAGACCAGTGACTCGTAAAGGTCCATCCAAGCACCCAAGGTCTGGCTCCTTCCCACAGTAGGATAGGTGGGTCACCCTACACTCCCAGGTGCCCACCAAAGTCGTTCTATCACTCCCTTCCACAGCAGGGCAGGGGAGAAAAAATATAAATGTTCATGTGTCTAGATAAAGACAGGAAGAGATCATTCACCAATTACCATCACAGGCAAAACAGACTTGGCTTAGGGGACATAAATTTAATTTATTACCCATCAAATCAGAGTAACATAGTGAGAAATAAACCCAAACTTTAAAAAACCTTCCCCTCACCCCTCCACTTTTCCCAGGCTCAGCTTTGCTTCCCATTTTTCTACCTCTGCCCCCTGACTGGCTTCCCACAGGGTCACAGCCTCCTTTTAGGCATCCCCCTGCTCTGGCATGGGGTCCTCCCCGGGTTGCAGGTGGGTCTCTGCTCCGCCATGACCCTCCATGGCTGCAGGGTGCAGCTGGCCTCACCATAGTCTGTACCATGGACTGCCTGGAGTCTTTTTGTCTCCCTCTCAAATACGTTGTCGCAGAGATACTACCACCATTGCTGATGGGCTCAGCCTTGGCCAGCGGGTGGGGCCATCTTGGACCCGGCCGGCCCTGGGT
>NW_010248573.1:3722-27816 GCF_000690775.1 Eurypyga helias
GCGCGTGGCTCTGTTGGACTCTCTCGGCTCCTCCCCTACAGAGGAGGCTTCCATCAGCTTCGCATGGAAGCCAGCCCTGTAGCCCCCTGCTACCAAAACTTTCTCATGCAAACTTAATAAACTGACACTCATTTCCACAGCAGAATTGGTTGTTGGTGGATTTAAAACAGAGTTATCTTATTTCGGACACTTACATTTTAGGAACTGCAAAATACTGTCCTCATGAACTCCTGTTGACAGGTTTTCTGTATGAAATTTTGCTGAAAATAGAGAAAAGAAGCTTATTTGTTAAGTGGAAAGGAATGTTTGTAGTGTCCAGAATTAAAAAACTGGTCGTTGAACTTACTAGCCTTTAATTTGTTGGACTGGTACATCATGGCATGTCATTTACTTAGTTCAGTGATAACTTGATTTCCACTAAGGTTAGACCCAAAATATGTAAGATCAAAGCCCAAAAGTACTTGAAATTTTCAGCTAAGTTCCTTGGGAACACAGAGAATATAGGGACATCGTTGTTTTGAGTTAAGGTAGGACAAATTAGTGAGACAGAATCACAATAATATGTGACACTAAGTAACCAAAAGGGAAGTTGGGGAATGAATGTTTGTCCTTTAGCAGTGTAGACCAGGACCGATGAAGAACTCGGTGGTGCACAGGTGTGTCTCATGGTCATGGGCACGTACCCACTCAACTTTACTGTAAGACAAATACTGAACCTGTTGCTCTTCCTTCTCATCGCTTGTAGAAGGCTCTTGGTTGTTTTAGTATAAAGCATTGTAGCTCATGGCCTACATTACGGGACCTCTGTTGTGCCTTCAGCCCACCCTGATCCGCCTGAAGAACCAGAAGTTTTAAGTAAGAACAGTCACTCTGTAACTCTGTCTTGGTACAAGCCGTTGAGCGATGGCGGTTGTGACATCCTGGGCTACAACGTGGAGAGGAAAATCCCAGGTGTTGGCTGGCAGTCGTGCAGCAAGAGCATTATTCAACACACAGAGTTTATGGTGGATGATCTCATGCCAGGGGAACCCTACAGATTCCGCGTCTCAGCTATAAACAAAGTAGGGGCCAGTGAGCCGGTGCACTTCCCTCAGACGGTGCGGCTAGGTGAGAACGAGAGATGCCCCCGTGGAGGACTGCAAGCTGCTGTAGACCTTGTGTTTTCGCATGGCATGCCTGCTTCACCCATTCCAGGCATCTCCTGGAAGAGTTCACTCTGCATCGTCTTTCAGTGCTTTGCTGCCAACACAATAGAGGAGAAAGAGCTTGGAAAAATTATTCTGGGCTGCCGTGAACAAAACCTGCTGCGTTGTTAGTACTCAGCACTTATTTCCTGCAGCCTGCATCAAGCTGTCTTGCAGCCTGCACTGCATCCATGTGTTGTCCGGTCACCTTGAGTTTCTTTTCTGGTGGAGTTAGGATGGAATGAGCCAAAAGGGGCATGTTGGAATGCATTCAGGGTAACAAAGACCCTGGTACCAATGCAGCGCGTGGGCAGTGTTGTCTTCTTCACCCATCTTTCTCTTTCTTTATATTATTTATGTATCTTTTTCAATAACAACCCAAAAAAGAAATGCTGGAGGACACGGTTCCTTTACTGTCTGTTGACGAAACTTTGGAAGCTACAGTGGGATGGAGAGCCACTCCCTCAATCTTTCTTTTCTTGCAACTCTTCCCGTGATAGCCAGTGCCCAACAAATCCCTCGCAGTGAGAATAATAATTAAAAAAATCCTCTTTTGTTTAAGGCTCAGACATGTGATGACGTTTTGGCAACATAACTGCCAGTGCCGGACCCTGATAACTCTGCACATGCTGATTTTGTCTACAGCAAACTCAAAGCACTCTGGGCAACAGTCCCCTCATGCTCAGGAGCATGCTGCTTTTGGGAACTCGGCGGTGTGCTTTACATCCCAGTCAGCATCTCCATGTTTAATGCATTTGTCTTGATTTGGAGTATCACTGTCATGCAAACAGCATGCTGTTGGCAGGGCTCCTTCCCGAGTAAAGAAGATACAGAGAATTTTGAAATTGTTTGGGGTTTGAGAATTTTTACTGTTTCTAAACTAGCATAAATACATATTCTTTTTTTTTTACTTTCAAGTCTGGGATGAATGCCACTTTTAATCTTCTTTTTTTTGTCCTTTTTACTGTTTCTTGTCTCATTTCAGAGGTGGTTCGTTTCTAAGCATTAAGATCTAGACTCTGTAAGACTGTTTGAACGCTGGTGATGGGTAAATGAAGATGAACAAAGAGTGTGAAAAACGCAACCACTTTTGCATGTGTATATATAAATTGAGCTGGTTTAACTGCTGGGAGAGCTTGTAAAGTTATTTTGATATTATCTTTGGAAGCGTAAACTTTGGGTGCTGCCAATAATTTTTTTTTTCTTCAGTTGTCTACAACAGCTAAAGAATCTATAAATGAAGGATGAGATGGTTGGATATTTTACAGAGTGATCTTGAGTGCCTTAAAGCCAGATTATGATGTTCTTTGTGTTAATTCCCTTTTTTGTAATTACAGAGCCTGCAGTTACAGTCACCCATCCTTTGGTGGGAGGATCAGTCTCAGAAGGTGAAGTGGCTCGCTTGGAGTGCAAACTGTCAAGTGAAACGGAAGAGACAGTGACATGGTTCAAAGGAAAAGAAAAAATACAAGCTGGAGGGAGATACGAGATCCTCTCTGATGGGAAAAAGCAGATACTCATCATTCACGCATTTAAACCCGAAGATCAGGACACATATACCTGCATGGTTTCTCCAGAAGTCAAATCTGTTGCCAGTTTGTGTCTTGAAGGTACAGAGGGTGCATTCCTGTGATGTTCTCAGTTCTGTTTACGGACACCCAGGGGTGTCTTCACAGCCTGGGCTGGAATGCTTTTTATTTTACAAACTGTGTTAACGATCCACAAAGAATTGTTGTCTTCCTTAGATAAGAATTTCCCGAGTCAGCTATTTAAGGTGTGATACAGTTGTGTCTATGTAGGTTTCTGATACCTTTTGAGATGCTATAGGGTATTCTGCCCAGCCTTCAGCTGCCACTTCAGAAAGTGGGGGCTCTTTCATATGTTCCACATGGTACCTGCCAGCCCCAGTCTTAGACATCCCAAACGGCTTTGGGTCATAGTGCTGAGGAAGCCAATTTGTGCCCCTGTGGTGGGATTCAGTGGCCCACAGACAGGCAACTACTGCCAATGAGGCCCTTCAGGATATCACCCCCGGCCTCCATCTCCTTCTCCCAGGGCACTCTTAGGTCCTGTGTTTCATCTGAGAGCCACGTGTGGATGCCCAGCAAGCCTGGAGCATCGCAAGTGGCCCTGGGCATGTCGGTGTGTCCCAGAGGGTAAGTCACAACTTAGACGGAAGTATCTACAGGTACATACCTCCAAATGAGGTGGGAGTCTTAGCTCCTATTACAATCAGTGGAGATCTGTTCAAGCTAGTCAGTGAAATCCTGTCCAGCTGTAAAAGAGGAGGAAAAGAAAGAAAAAAAAGTTGTTTGGCCATGTTTTATGCACATGCATAGAATTACAGGATAGCGGAGGTTGGGAATGACTTCTGGAGATAGTGTAGTCCACTCCCTGCTCAAAGCAGGGTCATGTAGAGTAGGTTGCCCAGGACCATCTCCAGTTATATTATTTTCACATTTTGTTCTCAACAGAATGGATAGTTAAATGCCACTGATACCCTTCTGCCCAGGCTTTAGAATAACGTTTCCTTGTGCTTTCTCAGAGCTTATTTTGTTTTATCTTATCAATTCAATTCTCCTCAGTTCCCACTGTGACAATGCTAAAGGAGATCGCCCGGGGAGCAGCACCTGCAAGCCAACCAGAAGAGCTGGTGGATGGCCATGTCCAGCCCAGCTTGCCCCCTGAGGCTGCTCAGGAGGGCGACCTTCACCTTCTATGGGAAGCTCTGGCCAAGAAACGTCGGATGAGCCGGGAGCCCACCTTGGATTCCATCAGCGAGGTGCCGGAAGAGGACGAGAAGCTTCAGAAGTTGAGGAAGGAGGAGGCAGAGATGTCTCACTATTACTCGGAGGAGTACTCCACGTGTGATGAGCTGGCTAGGACAGGAGAAGCAGATTTCTCTTTCACAAGCTCAGATGATGAGTCTAGAGCTGGGACTCCTTCACTGGTGAACTACCTCAAGAAAGCTGGGAAAACAAGTGTCAGTGTTACTAGCAAAGTTCAGTCCGTCTCCAGAGGCAAATTGTGGAAACAGTGGGAGAAATCCAGTGTGGAGACTGTTGTGGCTGGCCCCCCTGCATTACCAGATTTAGATGATCCTTCCATGAACAAGGCGGCTGTGAAGATCCAGGCTGCTTTCAAAGGTTACAAAGTCAGGAAAGAGATCAAGCAACAAGAGTGCCCTGTGTTTACTGAGACCTTCAAAGATTTCTCTGGCGAGCCTGGAAGCACTCTCCACCTCGAGTGTGTGGCCCACAGCAAAACTGACATGAAAGTCCGTTGGCTGAAAGACGGGGAGGAGCTTTCAGACGGTCGCTACTATCACATAGACACTTACAGTGATGGGACCTGCTCTTTGATTATCACCGGCCTGGACAGGAAGGATGCGGGTAAATACACCTGTGAGGCATCCAATAAATTTGGGAAGGTTTCACACAGTGCTAAGGTGGTTATCGGCACTCAGGAACCCCAAGTTCCTCGTAAGGAGAAGCAGGTTAAACAAAGCACTGACAGTGAGACAGAGAGCTCGTCTGGCAGTGAGCTGGATGATGCTTTCCGTAAAGCAGGAAGGAGACTCCATAGACTCTTCAGGGCCAAGATCTCAACAGAGATATCTGATGTGGAGGAAGAGCTCTTTGTCAGCGCAGATGAAGGGGACGTAGAGGTGGTCGACCATCAGACGTATCGTGAGGATGACCAGTACATCTACATCAAGTTTGAAATCCTGTCTGAGGCAAGAACTGCCGCCACTCGATTCAGGGAGATGTTTGGTGCTCTGGGAATTCCTGTGGAGATTGACATTTTGGAACAAGGCCCTAGAAAAATCGAATTGCGTATTGGGAAAGCAACACCACCCACCCTTGGGAAGTTTGCACCGCCAGTAGTGAGACCTCCACCGCCTTTGCTGACTTCTGATACAGGTAGGTGAAGAAAACCTGATTATTCTTTGGAAAAGACAGCTGGAAAAGGTCAGAATATTACCTCTTCACTCACAGTAACTTCCAAAAAGCCTTTTTTTTCTTTGTTTTTGGTTTTGTTTTTGTTTGTTTGTTACAGATATTGTTCTGGAAACTTTGCACTTCTGGAAAAAATTATGAATTTTGTATTGTTTTTCATTTTGAGGGAGACAAAGGAGGTTAGAGATGAAGGAAGGGGCTTCAAAGCACTGACTTATCTACAAAACTGCTTTTCACAGTATAAATGTCTCCTACTACAATAATATGGCCATAAATGCTGTAGTTACTATACTTAAATAAATGAAACCATTTTCAGAACAGCCCTGAGGGACACAAGACATTTTGGCAAGGAGGGGAACAGAGGCAATATGTAGTTTGCAGCTGTGGTACCGCTATGCTTATGGTGTTATGGAATAACTTCCTAGGGCTTGTCAGGGAATTTCTTCCTGACTGTTTTCATAGAGAAAAAATAACAGTCTACAATTAAAAAACCTAGAAACCAGAAGTGTTCAGGCACTGGGTAGCAGCGCTCTTAAAATACATCTTTTAACACAACCAAGTTTTTCCTTTCTTCTCTCCTAACTACCCTGACTTTAGCTCCCATGTTCATGACTGAGCTCCAAAACCAAGAGGTGCAGGACGGATACCCAGTCAGCTTTGACTGCATTGTCGTTGGCAAACCGCTGCCCACGGTTCGCTGGTTCAAGGATGGGAAAGCTATTGAAGAAAATGATCATTATATGATCAACGAGGACCAGGAAGGGTGCCACCAGCTGATCATCACAGCTGTGGTCCCCACTGACATGGGTGTTTACCGCTGCCTCGCTGAAAACAACATGGGAGTTGCTTCAACCAAGGCCGAGCTTCGAGTAGACTGTAAGTCTCAAAATCACTGTAGAAAAACCAAGGGAAGGGTCCTGCTGAGAGGTGGATAATTTTATTTTTCAATAAAAACGCCGTTTACTTTAAAAAAATGTATGTGTTGCCCACAAAATGTTTCCCTTGCAAACCTCGGATTCAGTTGGGGTTTGCCAACTCCAGGCTTTTCAGATAAACAGAGGTGTTTCCCATAATCCAGGGACATGAGGGATCTTGCTGCAGCAGCAGTAGGAAATCGACCTGCCAGAGACTCAGATTAATAGGGAAACTATAATTATAGTAAGAAATATAGTTTCGAAGCTCAGATTATAGAAAACACTTCCTTTCCCATTTAACAGTGACCAGCACCGACTATGAGACAGCAGCAGACGCAACAGAGACGTCTTCTTACTACAGTGCCAAAGAGTATGTTTCAAGGTAAAATATGGAGCTCCAGCTCTTTCTAACTTCTGACTTGATAAGATCAGTATGATTACTTATGTCAAGCCTGTTTTGGCTGTATCTAGCAGGGCCAGTTCCGTAAAGGAAGAGCCAGACCAGCCGAGATGCAATAACTGCAACGGCTGCGCAGACTTGCTCTGGCTGCCTTCAGGCTACCCTGGCTATTTCTTCCCAGCATCACTCCATTATTTTAATGTCATATGGTGCTGAATCTGTTGGCATGATGACAAAACCCACACACCAAATTAACCTAAAAGAGGTGATTTTGATTCTTACCTCTTTTTTAGCTTGCTCACTTTCTTCTTTCTAATTCTAATTGCTTCTTAGCCGAGAACAGGAGGAATCTACCACTGAGGAGGAGCAGTTGCCCCAGATCTTCGATGAGCTTCATGATATTCATGTGGCATCTGGAGCATCACTGGCTAAATTTCACCTGAAGGTGAAAGGTGAGGAGACCCCACAGCGCTGTCAGTTGTTCCGGGTTTGCTAACAGGTGGAAGTGCTGGACAAGGTTTTTCCATGTCCTGCTCTGCAGCTCTGACCCCCGTCCGTGCATCTTGCACCACGTTGGCACAGACCAGCCAGAAGGATGTGTTTGTGGTGATGAACACTGACTTTTGCAGCAGACTGGGGCAGCTTAAGTGTCTCATTCTGTGTCCTTGTCTCCAGGCATAATTACAGACATACACTCCTCAAAACTGAGTCCTGCAATACTCTGAGCACATTAGTTATGGATGAGCAACAAGGAATAAAAAGATAGTGAGGGTGTCCTTACTCTCTTTAATTAATGAACCAGTCCTGGACTTGCCTCACTGGATGAGGGGGGTTGCTGCTACAACCTAAGAACTGCTAAAACATCCTGTCTGTGGTAGGGAGAGGTGGGGATTCTCTTGTTTCCTCTGCCTATAAAAATGAAAACTGTTTTGTCTTCAACTTTTCTCTTTGTGTACGCTGCAAGTCAGACCTAAGTGTTACCTATCCAACCTGGAAGGCATTTGAACAGGCAGCCAATAAGGGAAGGGCCAGAAACTGAAGAGAAAGGAAAGAACTTTAACAGATAAATACAATTTCATGAATTTGCAACCATTCCTAATTGGGTAAAACCTTGAAACAGCAGCCCTGGGCTAGGCTGAGGATTCCTTGGCTCCTGCTCAGAAGGATCTGCTCGGAGATGTTCCCCAATCCGTGTCGCCAATGCATTCTGTTCTCCATGTCTGTAACTGTTCCTCGCAGGGTACCCGCAGCCTCGTCTCTATTGGTTCAAAAACGGACAGCCATTAAAGGCCTCGGATCGCATCCTGAAGACTGATAAACAGGAATTCCACTCGCTGGAAATTCGTGATGTCACTAAGGCAGATGCTGGCCAGTACTCAACATTTGTCATCAACTCTGCGGGTTCTGCATATTCATCAGCCAGGCTGGTAGTCAGAGGTTGGTACTGGGCTACTTTGGCACCTGATTTTCTTTATTACAGTGGCCTTTTCCACTTTATATAGTTGTTTTTCTTAAGAAAGCCTACCAAGATTAGTGGAGTGAAGTGGGGGGAAGCCTGTAGGCAAAAGGTGACATGCTATAATCTTGGTTTACCTAAATTTACAGTGTGTCCCAAAGATGAGACACGTCACTTCTCTAGGGTCTGGATAACCATACGTTCCTGCCCAACCTCTTTAACCTTAATGGTTCATTTTATTAAAACTGTGGCATTCTGATAAACCATGCTAACATTTCAGCATACTATCTCCTGCAAGGAGTAATCCCATGGAGTCACTTCTTTTTCCTTTCTTCAACTCATGAAAGGAAAAGTATTTGTAATTTTGGATTTTCTCCTTCTGTTACAGATCCTGATGAGAAAGAAGAGCCATCAGAAACAGGTGAGAGAAGCCATAGCAGGTGATAACAGAACCCCCCAGGATTTTTTTCAGTAGTTTAAATTCACACAGAACTTGTCACTGTGTTTCATCAATAATGTCATTTTCAGATTCCCATGAGCAGCTGATACCACCAAAGTTCCTGGAAAGATTTACTAACAAAAAGGTGAAAAAAGGTGCAAGCATCACATTATCTGTGAAAGTTGAAGGTAAGTGGATAAATACCTTGCCTCTCTGCACAACACTTACATTGCATAACTTCATGATGCATTCTAGACTCTCTCCCAAGTCATTGTAACCTCATCTTCTGTCTCTGAAGTCTGGGACTCTACTCCCAACGTTGTAAGAGAATCATAGAATTACAGAATGGTTTGGGTTGGAAGGGACCTTAAAGATCATCCAGTTCCAACACCCCTGCCATGGGCAGGGACACCTTCCACTAGCCCAGGTTGCTCCAAGCTTCATCCAGCCTGGCCTTGAACACTTCCAGGGATGGGGCATCCACAGCTTTCTTTACAAAAAAGCATCTTACTCATCTTCCACTCCATTTTCCTGTATGTAAAATCAGGGATAATAACACTTATTAGTCTTATGAAGATGTGTTGATTAACAGTTTTGGTTTTACAAAATTATTTAATATCCTTACGTGTGCGCTGTAGAAAGGTTTATGTTATATATATTGCCTGTTATTGTTGGAAAAGTGTCGTGAAACAAACCAAAATAGCGTTTATTCAAAGCATGGCTCATAATTGCAAGTCAGGAACACCATTAAGAAAGTGAAAACTCACTGCATTGGTTTTCCTTTAGGACACCCACCACCAACCATCACTTGGCTGAAAGAAGAGTCTCAGGAAGATATCCTTTGGATCAAACCAGACACTCCTGGGTATAAACTTGCCAGTTCAAATATGCACCACAGTCTAATTCTCTTGGATGTGAAAAAGAAGTACAGTGGAGCTTACACGTGCATTGCTACCAACAAGGCTGGCCAGTCCATCTGCACCGCCACCCTGGAAGTTGCTGATGGTAAATCTTCCTTCCAACACCAACGCATTCTCTGGGAATTTTCTTGCCTTGCACATGATGACACTCTTTACTTCTATAAAGTTTTAACAGCAGCATCTTGTCTGTACAGAGGACAAGTCTCAGAAACAACCAAATTAAGCACAAAAGAAAAAGAAAGGCAATGTAAAGTAACTGGAAAAAGTCACTTTTAAATAATTTGAAGTGTTTCACTCTGCTAAGGTATTTTGCCCTATATAATTGCCTTAAGGCAGCTAGAGTTACTTGATTCCCATTTTGCAGAGCTTTCCAGGGCCTGTCCTGGCCAAATTCCTTCACTAAGACATGAGACAAACATATACAGGCTGGGAGTAGGGACAGCACTGTGAAGGGCTCAATTTTTCGGTTATCTTTCATTGCATCCCACATTTTTACTGTAGCAAGAGCTACAGGAGCATAGCTTGAGCAGTCTAGAGAAATGGGGCAGTCATACATCAGTGTAAACAGGGAGAGGAGGAAACTATTTGCATCATATGAGTGGGAGTATGTATCCCACGTCAGGAGCTGCTAAGGGGGCAGATTCAGTATTCCAGTGTTCCCAGTAATCCATGTCTAGAAAATGTGCCACATTACATAAAAAGAACATTCTCTGCCTTCTATCCTCTAATGATAAACCCTAATCTTGCAGTGAAAGAGGCTGAAGTTCTGACCCAAGAGCGCGTGATGGTGTCAGAAGCCATCATGACCACACTGGGGTAAGTGGTTGACCACCCATGCTGAAGGGGAGCACTGCAGGTACCACCCTGGAGAAGTTCCCAGGAGACACTTTGAGGCTGTATTCCCTTTGGACATCTTATATTCATCTCTCAGCACCAGTGTTAAAATAGCTTGAGGATGTAAAGGGCTATAAATACTGTAGTATCAATCTCAGCCATTTATGCTTCTCAGGGAGGATAGGAACGAGGACATAAAAAAAAGAGGGTAGGTCATATAAAACTCTCACCATTTTTCCAACTCCTAAGCAGAATGCCGAAAATAATCACAGGGTCAAGGTCTGACGGTTACTTGCCAACACTGAACTACGCTGGTGCTTTAAGGAAAAGGGGTAGATGAAAAGGTCCCGCTCACAAACCTCTGGTTTACAAATGCATTGAGGAATAACCTCCTCAATTCACCATTCTTGGCTTGGATACTGGGCAGATACAGTCTGAAAAGTGGCATCCACCTGAACAAACATTAGCATCTAGAGTACATTTAGCCGAAAAGGCTTGGCCAGTCTCCCTCTGAAGAGTAAGAAAATGAAGAGATCTGCAGTGTGAATTGAGATGTGCCACCACAACCTCTCCCAGGGTTGTACCGAGGCTCTCCTAGGCATACTTAGGGATATACAGTTTTGTAAGAAAGTGAAGAGATCAGCAGTGTGAATTCAGATATGCCGTCACAACCTATCCCAGGGTTGTACCGAGGCTCTCTTAGGCATACTTAGGGATATACAGTTTGTCATACATCAAGTGGAATGAGCTTCCTCCAGCTTCCTGTGTACTAACAGAGAATTAGGGCAGATCAGCTTGACCAGCTGTGGCGCCCTCAATATCAGAAGGATATTGACCAGTTGGAGCGAGTCCAGAGGAGGCCACGAAGATGATCAGAGGGCTGGAGCACCTCTGCTATGATAAAAGGCTGCAAGAATTGGGCTTGGTCAGCCTGGAGAAGAGGAGGCTCCGAGGAGACCTCATTGCAGCTTTCCAGTATCTGAAGGGGACCTACAAGGAAGCTGGGGGGGACTTTTTACAAGGGCCTGTAGTGACAGGACAAGGGATAATGGGTATAAATTGAAAGCGAGGAGGTTTAGATTAGATATCAGGAAGAAGTTCTTCATGGAGAGGGTGGTGAGGCACTGGGACAGGTTGCCCAGAGAAGCTGTAGATGCCCCATCCCTGGAAGTGTTCAAGGCCAGGCTGGATGTGGCTTTGAGCAACCTGGTCTAGTGGAAGGTGTCCCTGCCCATGGCAGGGGGGGTGGAACTAGATGATCTTTAAGGGCCCTTCCAACCCAAACCATTCTATGATTCTATGATTTATATCCTGCCTCCATAAAGCACAGGAATAGCAGAGATGTTGACTGCAGGATATTAGTTTTTTGACAGACCTGTATTCTTGGGAAACACCACAAACACTCTTCATCAGAAGGAGGCAAATGATGGTAGTTGTTCACGTCTGTGAAGCCATTTTCCCTCAGGGTTAACAATATAAAGGTTAACAATAACTTTTTTTGCTGCCACGAATGCATTTGGTGCTGGTAAAAGCTGTCAGTGTAGCAGGTCTTTGGACCTCAGAGCCACTGTAGTACCAAGTCAGCTTGCTTCCCCAACACATGGGCATCCTGATGTGATGAGAGCAGATCCTTTGGCAGGACCACAGCTTCTGCATATTCTCCAGTCCTTGGTTTCCTGATGAAACCATGGGAAATTGTTGAGCATTTATTCACTGAAAACAGATTGAGACCACAGCTCCCACTTGACATAATGCCTCCAACTGTAATAGTTTTATTTCAGTGTCAGCTGGAGTAAAGTCCGAGTAGTACCAGGGAGATGGAGGCTGCGCTGTTCTGCAACCCACTACCTGAGCAGCCAACTCTCCACAAGAAACAACATTCCTGACATAAAGGTCAGGAATAAGGACAATTCTCAGATGGTATTTGTCTCAAAGGCTAAGACACCCAAATGTTTCTGTGCCCACATGAGCCAGGTGCCCTGATTCTCATTTCTTAGAGTGGCCCTGGTGAGTATCAGCCACCAATGCCTGCAGTCCAAACTGGAGTCCTAATTTAAATATTCCCAGGCTTCATGAGCAAGGTGTGAGGAGTAGGGGGTGTTTCTCATTTAGCACTCTTTACTACATATCTTAAAACTGCTCTACTCTTTCTTTTTCAGAACCTTTCATCCTTCTGAAACAAGGGAAGGTAAGAGAAGCTATTTTTTCTCTCCTACTCCTGCCCTTCACATCTACAGCTGAGGTTGTCTATGTAATTCATGATTACCACCTACTTTTGTCTTGTTTTACTGAAACTGCCTGAAATGTTGGAACTTTTCAGGACTAGTCTGTGTTCAAGGGTGAATTATTTGAGTGAAATGTGAGCAAATAGAGTTTTAAAAATGGGGGAAGTGAAAAAAATTAGACCTTCCTTCCACAGAAGCTTTTGTTACTCAAAAAATATGACTTTCAAATGACATTGCCTGCTTAATAGCAAATTCTCTCTTTTGCAGGAGACCTCGAAGTTGGTAGAGAAGGTGTACCCAAAAGCCCTATTTCATTAGCTGATGTTGGCTCAGAAGAGTTCTTCCAGAAACTCACCTCACGTATCTCAGAAATGGTATCTGCAAAAATAAGTCAGGGTAAGTAGCCTGGTAAACACAACTTGATTAGTGTAGAAAAATAAGCAATCGGGGTTTGTTTTTTTTTTATTTTAGGTATCATTTGGACTTTAAATATCAGTGAGATTTATGAGGTGGGTTTTGAGTCAGTCATCCTACATAAGCATATCAACATCTGTAAATGTTTAGGACTAAGAATTTGTAGTAAGAGTCCATCCAAACTGCATGTCTACAGTTTCAACCTAGGAAAAAAGCTATTACAGTAAATTAAGATGGCTAATGTCCATTTTATGCATACAGTGTTTATTTAAATCAATAGGAGCAACTGTAAGCTTTACGGTATAGGGCCACTTGTAAAAATGGAAGTGTATTTTGAACATCTTAGGTGTTTCAAGTTCCTCAGATATTCATCACTCCGAAGCAGTCCTGTTTTGAAGACTTCCCACATCTTCAAGTTTTTTGCCCACAATGGGATTTAAAATCAGGTTGTGGCTGAAAGCCGTGTGTACAGCTGTGAAGTAATCCAGTGATTTGGTGAATTAAATTAAAAATCCGGGTTTGTGTAAAATCTTATTTTGAAGTGTAAACCAAGGCATTACTTCTCCTACAGATACTCTTGCAGTGGCAATACATGCAGTAGGCATGCAACTTCACGTATTGAAACATCCCAATTATTTATTTAGTCCTAAATATCAATAGGAGATCACACTAAATACTACAGATTATCTTCCTAGGGAATATTTGTTTTTATGAAATGGACAGTTATTATGGATTTTGTTCATGTTCACATTGGCTATCTTTATTTCACATTTTGCTGTTGCTCTGCTTTTTAGCTACACTTCGAGTGCCAGGTGCAGAAAGCGATGATGAATCCAAAACTCCCTCTGCATCTCCTCGCCATGGACGATCCAGACCTTCATCCATTGCTCAGGAGTCCTCCTCTGAATCTGAAGATGGGGATTCCAGAGGAGAGGTATGAAATCTTTATGGACAAGTTTGGCACAAAGAGAAAACTTTACTCAGAATAACCAAACTCCTATGGTTTAAGGATCTCCATTCCCTTTAGAGATGTACTTCCCTTTAGTAGGTATATTTAGTAGGTAAAGATTGGCCTGTGATACAGAGCACAGAGAATGAAATTCTGATCCTCACTGTGGGATCTTGAACAAGTAGTTCAAGTCAACATGGTCAAAACTTACCCATTATTTGGCATCTTTTGCTTTCGTGGCTGAGTTTCCGGAAGTCAGAGTTTTATTTTCTGTGGCCTTGGATAGAGTGGATCAGAAGAACGTTGTTGAAAAGTTCTTAATTAGAAAAATGAGAATTTTGTGAAAATTAGAAATGTTTTGGGTGTACGTTTCAAACACTTCCAAAAAAAATCAAATCTTTGGAAATGTTAACCTATTTTGACAATTTCAGGCCCATCTTTGTTTTGCTTGGTGAGAAAATTCCACTGTTTCACGGTGTATATCCAAAACACCTGAGATGATAGTTTTGAAAAAAAGGCTTGAGCCTCCTAGAGACTTAGTCTTCCACTTGCCAAAAGCAAGCGGTGATTCTCTTCGCTGGACAAGGCTGGAGAATAAAACATTAAGCACTTATGTTCTGCTGCTGTTACCATATTCTGTTTCCAGAGCACAGATTAACTGTCGTTTCGTACCTGCAGATCTTTGACGTCTACATGGTCACAGCTGACTACGTGCCCGCTGCGCCCGACCGAGAGACCATCACTTTGAAGGAAGGCCAATACGTGGAAGTCCTTGATTCAGCTCATCCTCTGAAATGGCTGGTCAGGACGAAACCCACAAAATCTAGCCCCTCTCGACAGGGCTGGGTCTCTCCAGCTTATCTGGACAAGAAATTAAAGGTGACTGATGAAGCTGTGGTTATTTTTCCTGTAAAATTACTCGCTCCTGTTGCGGTTTAAGAGCCGTCCCTTTGGCGGGAGCGATGGATGAGGGTGGTGTTGAAGGGGTCTGTAACATGACTGGACTTTTTCATCCACCAGCAAAAAAGAGATTTCACACTGGTTTAGGAGTGGTTGAAAGAGACTGAGAACTAATGAGGGATATTCCTCAGTATGCATTGATAAAAGTACTCTTAACTTACAAGAACCATGTTTCTTTTTTCTTGTATTTCAGTTGTCACCAGAATGGGGAACAGCAGAAGCTCCTGAGTTCCCTGGAGAGTTTGTTTCTGAAGACGAATATAAAAGGAAGTTAAGGTGAGCTCCTGTCATTTGGTATTTCCACCTTTGAGCTTCCCTGCCTTTTGAACGAACATGAATGTTGGCACCTAGGTCCCTCCTGTCAGAGTCACTGGTTTTGTTCTGCTGAGTCCTGCCACCTCCCCTTTCCCGGAATCAAGCAAACCTTTGATTCTCTCAGACTTTGTGATCTTTGACTGGGTTTTGCCAGTTGGTTTCAGCCTAGGAAAATTCCAGGCAATCTAGATTGTATTGGATGACTTGAAAGGAAGATTTTACATGCTGTAATTCTGGAAGCTCTCTGGTTTCAGAAAATCCTAAGCTGCAGTACCTCTGTACGTTGGGGTACCCGATATCTGAGGATGATGTCTAAAGAGGGGGTGAATGCACTCAGCCTTGTGTTACTCCCTTGCAGTGCGGCACACTACTGAGTGTGCTCTCATGGAGAAACTTGCTTTCTGGATTGCATAAAGTGGCACTGAAGTTGCTATTGTCCACTTTACACAGGTCCTCTTGTGCTCCTGCTCTGTTTTATCTGCCCTAACAGTAGATGTCTGTAAGGTAGAGGGAAGTGTCACTCCATGAGCAGGGTGTCTAAGTTCCTCTTATGGTCAGAGGGCATCTAGTCAACACGCTCCAGGGAATTTGTTCCTCTGACCATATCTCTCTACTTTAGAGCCCAAAAGTCTCTCAGCATGTCAAGGATAATTGTGATGACTTTTCTGTGATTTCTTTTTGCCTATTTGTCTTCCCTTCAGTGTTCTTATTCAAGAGCTGTTGATCTCAGAAGAGGATTACATTCAAGATCTACAGTTCCTCCAGACTCATCACCTTAAGTACACTGAGACCTGTTCCAATGTCCCAGGAGCTGTCGTCAGTCAGAAATCCACCCTCTTCCGAAATATTGATGACATTGCTCGCTTCCACTCCAGGTGGGCATTCCCACGTGCCTTCAACGGAGACCGGAGTGGCTCACGTACCTGGTGTCAGAGCCACGGTAACTGTTGTTACTGTGCAGGATGGGGAGCACTGGCAGTGCTGAGGTGCAAGGGAATTGATGGTCCTTTTGGGATGATAGATGATGGCATAGCTTAAGTCAAAGCACAGGGTTGGGACTCCCACAATACCCTTCAGTGCTTCAAGGCTTCACATGTCCAGCTTACTGCTTTCCCTTTTAAGCAAATTTATTTGAGAAACAGAATTATTATAAAAAGGCAGCATGACCTTGCAGGCACTTCAGTGGTGTCTTCACAGACACACACATTCATCTAAAACCGATGCCAGCGTCTATGCACTCAGAACACATCCAGCTGTAGCAGCTGCTGTGGCACAATGCCTCTGCCCACTCCAAGAAAGGATTTACTGCCGATCTGCTGTTCCCAAAGTGACTTCCCAAGGTCCAGGCTGAAATACTTTACTTGCCTGGGAGGGGAGGTGTTGTACAATGTCCCGCGTGCCTTAGGTTTTCCATTGCTAAGGGGCTTCCTTTGAACCTTGATATCCTCATGGGAAATGATTGTTCTCGTGGCAAGTCCCTGCCAGCACAGTGAGAATCACCCTCTCTTCCTAGTTTTCCTACCCTGTGATCCTAACTTCTGTTTTACTTTGGGGAGTGTGTGGATAATATGCATGCACACAGCTCAACAAACAGCCGGTGTGTGGCATCTTCTCCGATGTACGTGTGCTTCCGTCAGTGCTCGCAGCATCCTAAGCAGGAGCAACCAGCACGGAGTTTGAGCAGGTTGCGATGAAAAGTATAGTTACTCTGGGAAAAGGGTTTGGGGGGCACCCCTTCTGCAACGGGGAGCATGCTTACGGCGGCATCTCCGATGTACGTGTGCTTCCGTCAGTGCTCGCAGCATCCTAAGCAGGAGCAACCAGCACGGAGTTTGAGCAGGTTGCGATGAAAAGTATAGTTACTCTGGGAAAAGGGTTTGGAGGGCACCCCTTCTGCAACGGGGAGCGTGCTTATGTGGGAAAACCAGCATTTTTCCTGGCTACACGATGAGACTAGATTTCCCTTCTCTTTCCTTCCTCTCTCTCTTCTCCCTCCCTCTCCTTTCGTTCTTCCCCAAAAGTAACTTCAGCCGCGAGAGGTGATGCTTGTCATCGGCTCTTGACACTGTTAGAAATCTTTGTGCCTGTGAAACCACCTCGACATCCTTTGTGAAGCAGAGAGAGGATCTCTGCCTTCACTTACACGTGTGGCTCATTGATCCTTAAACCGACGCATAAGGATCTGGGGAGGGGTTCAGCTCCCAACTTGAGCTAAACCCTTGGAAGTTATCCCTACCTTCCTTGCAGGGCATTTCATACATTCCAGCTAAGAGGGACAGTGTCATGCTGGATGAAGAATTGAGAGCACTGAGAAGTTGAGTGCTCACATGGCAGCATCCCTTCTTTTCCCCAGGCATTTCCTTCAATCTGTGTTATCCTGAAATTGCCTGATTTAAAAGTCTGTCTGCTGGGGTTGTGTTCCAGCCTCATTCCATCACCTTCTCCTCAGATGTCCTTTTCCCTTTGCCTCCGCAGTGTCTTCCTCGGAAGCTTGCAGCAGTGTGACACAGATGATGACGTGGCCATGTGCTTTATCAAGCACGAAGCAGAGTTTAATAAGTACATCCAGTACCTGGTGGGGAGGGTACAGGCTGAGTCAGTTGTTGTCAGCAAAGCTATCCAGGATTTCTACAAGGTAAAACAGTAGCCAAAGTACCTGCTGAGCATGCATCCTGTAACCCACTGTGTCAACTACTTATTCACAAATGTGATCCTGAAAAGGATTATTAAATATTGTTGTGGGAAATCATTGTAAATATAATATTTTTGTATTCTCTGCCTAGCTCTTCCTGGTCAATCAATATGGGAGCATATTTCCATATCTTATGCATTTGTGGATATTATAAAGATATGAATGTAGTTGTGATTACGTAACTGATTAAGGGATGTTTTAAGGGTCACCACGTTATAAGACCAAGTGAAGTCACATAAAAGATTAATATAGATAGGGAAATACTATTTCTCCTCTCCAGCTGCTCAAGACTGAATTTCACTAGTGAAAACACACACACAACACTCCAGATCCATGAGAACATTCATGTTCACGGATCCTTTGAGTATCTGCACGGCTCCTCTGTCCATCCAATACCCCTACCCAGAGCCTGAGCGCTTGTTACCCTTTCCACGAGCCTCCTACTCGCCATCTAGTCCAGCTTGATGCTCGCTAGAAAACCAATGCACATGTTCACACTCACCCCACGTTCACAGATCCTTCAAATTATCAGCACAAGCTCTCAGTCTCCCTAATATCCATGCCTGGATCCTGGATCCCCTCCTTGCATCTAGTCCAGCTTGAAGTTTGCTGGTGAATTGCACATGTTTGCACCCACATGCACCAGGTCGGTTGGAAAGATAAACATCCAGCTCCATGGCTAAAGGGATGGGGGAGGGTTACAGATGTCCAAAATCTGGGGTAGTAAGGCCTGTTAGAACTATCCTGTTTGGCTGCGTTAGATCTATGAACATTTTACATCATGATCATATGAGCATTTTACAGGGAGTAATCTTTTAAAATGCTCTTTATAACAACCTTTCCTCATTCTTATATATATTTTTTCAGAGATACACAGATGAAATTTTAACTAATGAAGATCCTTCACAGCCACTTATCCCACCACTGCAGCACTACCTGGAAAAACCCATAAACAGGATCCAGCAGTACCAGACTATAATCAAGGTGAAAAGCTTTTGTTAAATCCTTATGTCTGATAGGTTTATGCTCAGCTTTGTGCAGCTTGTGCAGCAAAATTTTTATTTCATATGTCTTGGCTTTCTTCTGCTGCAACTACAGTGCAAAGCTGTGTAAGCAATAAAGACCGTAACTATCACCAGTGATGGTGCTCTTCAAATAGATTTTTAGATGTAAATCCAGGTAGAGGTTCAGAGTCTCCAACCCCATAAATTACAGCAAGCTTTATCTCAATGGTCTTTAAATATATGCCTATTAAATATATTAAAAAGATATGCTTTTATGCATAGAAATGAATGTGTGTATGTACCTTCATATTAGATATCAGGAAGAAATTCTTCATGGAGAGGGTGGTGAGGCACTGGGACAGGTTGCCCAGAGAAGCTGTGGATGCCCCATCCCTGGAAGTGTTCAAGGCCAGGCTGGATGAGGCTTTGAGCAACCTGGTCTAGTGGAAGGTGTCCCTGCCCATGGCAGGGGGGTTGGAACTGGACGATCTTTAAGGTCCCTTCCAACCCAAACCATTCTGTGATTCTATGTATTGACATGTATGAATTTATTTCACACTAAGCAAAAGTTATGTTATAAAAATAGGCAATTTCCAATGCGTAAAAAATGAAATTACCAGTTTCTCTCCTTGTGTTTTATACTGACACTATAGTAAGATGAATTTTTTGTTTTCTGAAAAGCTTTGCTTCGTTCTACTATCCTGAAATGTTTCATTTTTGAAGTTTTCCTCTGTCCTACTATCTCAGGTTCTAGCCCAGACCACAGATGAAAGTTTTAAAGTAGCATTTTACAATGGTATTTTTCATGGGAAGTAGCAGTAGGCTAGTCAGGAAGACGACTGCCAAAATCTTTCTGTATTGTAGTGTTACTGAAGTGAGCAGTTTGAATAGTTTTGGAAGGTTCAAATTAACTTTCTGATTTTGAACGCCTGCCTCCACACAAACACCAACATTTTAAAGGGTCTCTTGGGAGAGAGAGTGATCATGCCTTCATTGCTAAAAGAGAGGAACAGGAGCAAATATGGAAGGAAAGGAAAACTGCCATTTCATATTTTTTCCATCTTCTGTTTTTAATCTAATAGCGACTCTTAGTTTAGCACTGTCACGTGAATTGCTTGCCTGATGGTGTCGTCAGGTAAGCACAAGAGAAATGCCATGGGTACGTTTAGGATTGGTTTGGGGTTTCTTTGGCTTTCAGTCACTGAAGCATATCTGGTGTTTACTTCAACTTTGTTTAATATCTGGTGATGTAAGGAAAATCCCGACCGGCTAGTCAGTGAGGTTGTGCAGAATGGGTGGGAAAGAGGAGACTTTGTTAGTTAAGCAGCACGTGGTGAAAGAATGGGATAAAAGTTGCTCAGATGAAAGAGCTGGAACAGATATTGAGAAACTCTTTGGCTACCAAGGAAATGATTTTTTTTTTTTTCCCCTGACTGCCCAGTAACATTTTCTTCATTCATCTACAGGAATTAATCCGAAACAAAGCAAGAAATAGTCAAAACTGCACTTTGCTGGAGCAGGCTTATGCCATCGTGTCTGCGCTCACCCGAAGGGCAGAAAACAACCTCCATGTCTCACTCATAGAGAATTATCCAGGGACCCTGGAAAGCCTGGGTGAACCCATCCGACAGGTAACTGGAATTTCCCAGTCAGTCAGTGCTATGCACACCTTCACTAGTTTCTAAGTAGCCTTAGGCCCTACAAGAAGCTCCTTTAGAAGTGATACCTGAAAGAGAGTATCTGCTTACTCCCTTTCTTAATGCTCAGAGAGATGGGTCTCCTGGCTTGATTAAGGTTTGCAGCACCAGAGCGTTGGTGCTTATGGAGCAACTCCCACACAGTGCAGTTATTTGCCTTTCCAACCCGCTCATCAAATAGGGAGACATTTGTTCTGGGTCCCCAGATGATTTCAAAACACGTTATTTTTTTCTCTCTCTCTTGTTATCGGCAAGCTACACGGGCCAACTCTTGAAATTACTGGCATCAGTGAGCTTTCCTGATTATTCCTCAAGTGTTAGAAGTTCACTGGGCCTTTCCAATTGACACCATTCATAAGAAAAACCTGGTTTGCTGGGGTGTCGGTACAAGGTGGCATTGTACACGTTCCATATGCTCCATGTGAGAACTTTAAATCAATTTATGGATGTTGTCCCACAGCTGTTCATATATCTTCAAAAGAACTGTGTGCTTCTCCAGGTCTCTTTCATGAAACAGGGGAGCACAAAGGAAAGGAAAATCTCTGCAGTTTTATGCAGAGATGCATAAAGTGATGATGTAGCAGTAAACATTCGTTAACTGTTCACTGTAACATGGTAGTGAGGCATCACTGTGGTAATTATTCCAGTTTTCACCTTGTGCTCTTCCTTCTTTTTTCTATCAGGGCCACTTCATTGTATGGGAAGGAGCTCCAGGAGCTCGAATGGCATGGAAAGGACACAAAAGACATGTCTTCCTCTTCAAAAATTATATTGTGATCTGCAAACCGAAGCGAGACACAAAGACAGACACCTACAGTTACATCTTCAGGAACATCATGAAGGTCTGATTATTATACCCTCACCTAGAGCATTCCTCTGTTGCTGAGGACTTCATGTTTACATCCAGCTTCTGGTTATCTACATGGACCATTTCACTCATCCTTTTGGGCTGTTCCTTTGTTTCTGAAAGTCTTTGAAGCACAAGTAGAATCTATGTCTATCCCAAAATCTTTCTGTTAAACCTGTCAGAAACATGCCAGAACCCATCAGACTCAAGGCTGGGTTTTACCGTGCAGCAATGAGATCACATGTACAAATATTTATTCATCTCTCTTACCTTGTTGAGATAACTGCGTAAGTGCATGATACTGATGTGAATTTTGCTGTCTGAAAAAATTGCTAGCATTTGTAGACCTTTGTTATTGGCAGTCTGTGATGTTGGCAGTAAATTGGAGGAAAGGCTGTTTAGTCGTAGACTACATTCCCAGTGGTTCTCTCTGCTGGTTATGCCCTTTTTGGACACTAATTCCTGGTTTAGAAATGAAAAATTCAAAAGATTTTACTAGTTAGTATTCAGACATTCAGGGCTCGGGTTAAAACTAAAAGAAACTGCAGGAAAAGTTTTCTCAAGGCAGTAGATGCTCAACTCCACTAAAGACTAACCAACCATGGTTAGTTAAAAAAGTTATTTAGGATAAAACCCATGGTGTTCTTGACAAGCCCAGTCAGGGCCATCTGTTAGTCTTTATCTCTGACCTCATTGATATTCATAGGCAGAATTTATTTTCCAAGGGAAAAAAAAAAAAAGGATGCTTTGTCCAGAGTGCCTGTAGTCCCTAATTGTGCTGTTCCTGGGTCCAACAGCTCTGCACTGTAGGGGCGGAGTACCCCGCCCTTGGGATACCCTTTAATGCTGGATGTTGTTTTCCTGAAATGTGATAATTAGCCCCAGGAATTACGTCTGTTTGTTATCCAGAAAGACAGGTATATTGGGAAAGGATTGCAAAGGGACCCTTACTGCTGTTCAGCCAAAGCCATGTTGCATTGCTTATGCAATCTGAAAAATCCTTAAAAGCAGCTTAAGTTATCCCTTCTGCTGTTGGAGCATCTCATATGGCTTTATTGGGAGTGGCATCCCTCGTGTCCACGGAAGAGGGCACACTCCGGCAGCAGGGGTCCTGCTGGTGTTTAATAGTTGTTTCCTTTTCAAACCTTGATTGAAGATGGTTCTGGTCCACAGAAGCTAGGTCCAGATCAGAACTGTCCTAAACTCCAGGATTTCAGTTGTGGGAAAGTTTCTGCCTGAAACTCATCCCTAAGGACACAGGATGTGTGTTGACTTCCTTGTCCTTCTGCCACGCAGCTGAACAACATCGATGTGAACGACCTTGTGGAAGGAGATGACCGGGCGTTCGAGATCTGGCACGAACGGGAAGACTTGGTGCGCAAGTACCTCCTTCAGGCACGCACAGTGAACATCAAGAACTCCTGGGTGAAGGAGATCTGTGGCATACAGCAGCGGATCAGTGAGCCCATCTGGAGTGAGTATGGCCCGAGTGAGCCCAACCCTCACGGTTTTTTCTTGGATGGTCTTCCTGATTCAAGAAGGAGATTAGCAAAAGAGTGAGAGAAACCATTTAGGTTATCTGCCACCTCTTAAATTGAACTAAGGTTGGAGGTTTTCCTTTAATCACATCACAGACTGCTGTAAATAACAACTCGCTCGACTTGACAGCGCTCAGGATGGGACAGCGGTGTTTACCCCACTTACCAAGAGAACCCCTTACCATTTACCCCACTTCCCGTCAAGAGAACCCATCTCTTGATTTTTACCATTGAGAGATTCCTATTTACCATCAAGAGAGCCGAGACTGTATATCGCTCAAGTGATTAAATCTACACAACAGAGGTCTCATGGGACCTGTATAGATTTTGAGGGAATACCAGAGCAGATGAGTAACTTTCTTACTACTCTTCAGTGTCCATAACCCAAGTATGGAAACACAGGCTGATGAGCTGAGAATATCTGGCTATCCCTGGCTGTTTCCATGGTGTGGATTGCCTTTGGAGGATCAGAGTCAGAAGCTGAAGTGGTGGCTCATCTCCCTGTCTTCATATTCATGTTTTTGTCAATAAGCAGAGGATGTTGTTTTCCAGTAAAATAGCCAAGAAAATGTGTGTCACTCAAGAAGAGAAACACGTCGTTGAAAATCCTAAAATGCAAATTGCAGTGTTAACGCTAGAGATGTGTTTGATCTGGCAGGGATGGCAGAAGGGCAGATAACCACAGAATTTGGTGGCAAAGGCCCTGGCCCACTGCATGAAGAGCATTAGGCAATGAGAAAAGCAGTTTCAGAACCTGACACAGAGTCCTACTGCTGCCAGTATGAAGCCCTTCTGTGACTTTGTTGGGTACCAGATCCTCCACTCCAGACTTAGGGCTTATATTTTATTAGTGCATCTGGGCCACACAGGTTTGCTTTGGATTTTCATCTTGTCAGTCAGGCTGCTCCATCCTTAGGGTCATTTTCTATGCACAAAGTTTATCAGCAGGGATGTTAGATCTTTACTGACCAGGTATAAGCTACAAATGGTGTCCTTTGCAGCATAAGGAAATTTGACATCTTAAAATGCCAGAACAGAACTAGATTTAGTGTATATATGCTGAAAAGAAGTCTGGCCATTTTATTTTTGTGTTTTTAGTGAGGTGTTCTAGTGAGGAAGACTATCAGAATAATTTTGCATAGTTTCATATGGTAGTAATAAGTTAAAACAAAAGTCCCTTAACAAAGCATAGATTTTATTGTATAGAGAGCAGCAGATTGCCAGTTTGGGTATTAGGGGTGCATTCTAATTGGGGAGTTATCTTAAATGATACACCTGTGCTGTTGGAATAATGGATGTGCTTATTAAAATTATGACCTAAAATGCTTCCACACGTCCCATTTTTTT
>NW_010248574.1:0-270 GCF_000690775.1 Eurypyga helias
TCCCCCTCCCCGTGCATCCCAACGGGAAGGAGAAGCCGCACTTCGCCCCCCGATTTATGAATGACTCTACGCTCGCTGGGGTGTTTCTCGGGGCTCTGTCAGCTCTTTGTTAAGGCTCTGCTCGGGACTCCGTGTTTCTTTAAACCCCCCTGCACGTTCCGCTCTCCAGAAAAATCTCTGCCCTGCGTATTTTCTTTCTTACCTGCCTACAAATTCCTCCACGGGGCTGCAGCGTAGTATTTCTCTCGGCGGCTCGCGCCGTCGGCCGAG
>NW_010248574.1:382-608 GCF_000690775.1 Eurypyga helias
TCTCGTCAGACCCGTCGAGCCGTTAAGTCGTAATTACCTTTTTAGGTTATTATCTTTTTTATAGTATTGTATGGAAATGCTCGCCTTGGGAGCCAGCCATTTTGTGTGTGCCGTGCCGAAATGCATGTCACGACGTAGGTGTTGGTTCGCGTTCAGCCTGGATGGAAGCGAAGACGTCGGAGCGAGGCGCGCGCCGGGCTCTCCGTAACCCCTCGACGCACCGTTT
>NW_010248574.1:695-1182 GCF_000690775.1 Eurypyga helias
AATCGTGCGATTCCGGGGTGCGAATGTGGCTTTTGGGCAGCGGGAGCGGGGCACGGTCGGGTGAGTTGGACCTCGGCGCGCCTAAGTGCCGTTTCTGCTCCCCGAGCCCAGCAGAACGGGGCTTTCAAAGCCTGTATCCCCCCAACATCCTTAATCTGTCAGTGCCGGCACATTCCTGTTGTTTGGAGGGTCCAAGGTGGTGGCAGAGCTTGGAGCGTCTCTGCTCTGACCCGGCTGCAGCGACGGGGCCGTCGGTCCCTGCGGACGTTACGGGTAACCCGGGGATGTTGGGATCAGGATGCTGGTGCAGGTGCCCAAGCTGCCGAGTCTCTTCCGTGGGCCCCTGCGTGTTATAAACGCGCTTGTTCCCGGCAACCCAGCCGGGACTGGCGCGGCCCCGAACTGTTCCGAGTTGCGCGTTCCCGCTTCCCCTCGGGGTTTGTTTCACAGGGTGACCGGGGGTACCCGCATCGCTTCCAGATCTCTT
>NW_010248574.1:1220-3887 GCF_000690775.1 Eurypyga helias
GTCTAGGCTGAAGCTGGGAGCGAAGCTGAGCCCTGGACTTAGGCCGAGTCTGGCTCTCTGGAGGCGGGAAGGCGGCTCTGGACCGTCAGCTTCCCTGGGTGCTTAGGGTCCGCTTGGATGGCTTGGAAGAGTCCAAAACTGGGGATTTTCTGGTGGTTGGTGTTACCAGCCATGTGTTGGTGGCTGAAGGATGGTGTCCTTCCGGTTGGTGATGGAAAACTGTTCTCGCCCGTGTGGGATGCGGGAGATGCTCTGTCCTCCTGGAATGTGTCGTGTGGTCCAGGGAGACGTTTCTGTACACCTCGGGCTGGGAGGAAAAAGCATCCTCGTCTGCCGGAGCGGCGTTAGGCTGTAGTGGTCCGTGCATGTGGATGGGAAGAGTAGAAATTCATCTCTGTAGAAAACAGCCCTTCTCAAAGGGTTTAGAGTGCTTCTGACCTGGAGCTGCCGCAGGCGCCTGTCTCCCTACCTTCGGTTCTCCTTGGATGGTGCTGGCAGGGGTCCGTCACCGCTGCTCCCCACCCAAACCCTGCCGATCACCTTCGCAAAGGACCATACGGTCCCCTTCCTCGTTGAGCGTCACCAGCGGAGTTGGGCACAGCCTTTCTCCGCAGGGCTCTGGTTTAGCGACCAGCCTGTCACGGGGAGGCTTTTCTCTCCTACAGGTGCCTCCGTAAACGCGCGCGCGGGAGATACGCACGTGCGCGCTATCGCTCCCGCAAAACTTCCGGCGTGTCCCGTCGTGTGGTCGTGCTGTAGCGTGGAGCAGGATCAGCGCTACGCCGTCACGAACAGCCTGGCTTTCTTGCCGGGTATTCTCCGGAGATGAACTAAGCCGAGCGACTTCCAGCCTTGTCCTCGTCGCGAGTGTCGAGCATCCCCGCAGGCTTCAGCCGGGGAGCCTTGCGAGCGCCCTGAGCCGGGCTGGGGCTGAAGGACTTGCTTTGGGTGCTCCAAGAAGGACCTGCCGGGCCGGCCCGCTGCTCCGGGCTGGCTGCGTGCAGCCGGGCTTGTCCCGAAGCCGTGTCCCGTGAAGCAGCAGGTATGGACAAAGTCGTGAAGCTGATGCCTTACCCGGATGGCGAAGAAAGAAGAGGAGAAAGGATCGTGTGATCACAGCCCTTGGCTCGGTGCACGGGTTCCTGGGTCCCGCACGGCCCATCCTCACCTCCTCCTCCTCCGCGGAAGACGAGCGGCTTTGCAGAGAGTGGAGCAGGCGCCAGGTCTGGTTTGTCTTTTCGTTTTCCTTCCGTGCTCCCTTGGAGCCAGGAGCCTGCGTACCCACCGTGGCTCTTCCAGGGCTGTCGGCTGCCCCGTCGCTCCGCTCGTAGTACCTCCTTGTGCTGCTGGAGCAGAGAGCAAGGGAACTGGTTGTTACTGGGCGGGGTGGGACCGGGCTCCTTGTGTCACTGGAACCGCGTGGCTGGGGGCAGATTTTCCTTGTAAGAAGCGTCTGTCCTGCTTGGGATGCTCCTGACGGCGACCGGTGTAAATGGCTTCGCAGGAAGGCAGGAGTAGTGTTCCCAGGAGGATTTTGGAGCACGCTGCAAAAGCTTTAGCCCCGGCTAGTTTGGAGAGGAGGCGGGCCGGGGGTCCCCCGTGGCACATCAGGGATCCCTCGTGCAGAGAGTCTGGAGCGAAGAGGAGACTGAGCTCTTGCCCAGCGGGCGATGGAGCATCAGAGCGTGTCCCGTCTCGGCTGATCCCCGGTTGGTGTGGCGATGCCGTCCGGAGCACGGGCAGCCGGAAAGCTCCAGCCTGGGAGCTGGAGGGAGCCTCTGGCAGTGGTGGTGTGACTTTGGGTTGTCGTGGGCTTGACCTGGGGCTCCTCACCCGGACTCCCATGGGAAAGGAGAAGTGGAGGTTGCGTCTCCTGATCTGGATTGCCTCCAGAGGCAGAAACTGGAGGATTTTTGTCTTTTTTGGTCACCTGAAGCCACCTCTTGGTGCCGGGGACTCTACTGAGCATCCACTCGTTTCTTTTGGAAGGTCTTTATCCTGGGTGCTGTGGGTTCTCGGTTGGGCAGGTAGGACGGCACGCGGTCTCGGTCGCCTTTCGGCTTTGCTCTCTGTCAGCCTGTTAATTGCAATCCATCAATTAATTCTGGAGGGTCTCAGGCTGGGAATAGCAGCTGGACGATGCGGTTGGTGGCGAAGACAAAAAGCATGGGTTAACACAACGGAGGAGCCCTAAAAGGCAGGCAGGGAAGAGGCTGTAACCTCTCGGGGCTTCCCGGAACAAACTCGAGTGGAAATGAACTTTGAGGCTTCCAAAATTCGGTTGCTTGGTCCCACCTCCATTGGGTAAATCTCGGGAGCGTGTTTACCCGTGCCGGCGGTAAGAACCGAAAACCGGTTCTATCTCCAGCTGTACTTGCTTCTCCAGTATAATGTTCATTTTTTTGGCCCAACTCACTCCTTCCAGCTTTTAAAATAGTTGTGTTGGTGGTTTTTGTTGGGTTTTCTGTTCCTCGTGGGCGCTGTATCAAACGTAAATGGAAAATCGGGCTCCTGCTTTGTTTGTCTGGGAACGGCAAACCTGTCTTTCGAGCACCGGAGAACGCCTGAAGCGAGAGGAACGCACGGAGGAGCGGGCGATGCCGAAGCTCCTGACCGCCTCGCCCCGACTGCGCCGAAAGCATCGGCACGGACGGCGCCGGGCTGCGG
>NW_010248575.1:0-668 GCF_000690775.1 Eurypyga helias
ATATCCCAGAGCTCCCTCATGGATAGGCATTGAATGGTTACATCTGCATCATCGTCCTCATCATCCTCCTCTGTGTCTGTCCCTACAGATGTATCTAATGTATCTCTCTCTTGTGTATCTATCTTTTGGGATGGCCCTGCTGCCTCCTCCTTTACCAGACGGGCTGGTTTGCAATTCCATTTCTTTTTCTGTACTGGCGCAACTGACACTGGTGCCGATTGACACTAGTAATGGCACTGGCACACAGGGGTTTGCATGGATGCATTGCACCCTGCAGTGTGTGGAGCCGTTGTGGGAGATGGAGCTGCAGCATCTGTCGAGGAGAGTTGGCATTGCCACAGGGGTGAAGTTGGCACAAGGGCGGGGTGCAGTAGCTGCAGTGTTCATCATGGAGTGTTGACTTCCACACAGTGATTTAGTCGTCACAGAAGGTGGACTAGTTGCGAGGGGTAACGCTGCCATGAGGGACAGAGCCAGCTCACAGGGCCTGCCTGTGCCCTGAGCACTGGTAGCAGATGGGGCAGCATTCTCAAAGAAGTTTTTAACTTCAAACAAGAACTGAAGAACATTCAGAAACAAGCTGATCCCTAGCAACAGGGCACTCCAAGACCATGAAATATTTCCCAAATACTCATACACTTGTGCCATTGACCAGAGAGAAGAGGGGG
>NW_010248575.1:806-1133 GCF_000690775.1 Eurypyga helias
CCACAGGGTCTTGTTTCACTCCATTATACATCCAGCTCAGTGGTCAGATTGCAAGGCGTGCAGTTTTGCAGCAGTTGGCAAGGAGCAGGTGTGCAGCAGTTTTCAGTGCAGGCAAAAATGTCCCGGAAGGGGTGGGGGGTTTAGGCTTTTGCAGCCTAGGAGATAGCTTTGCTGATAGCTCTTTGTTCACTTTGTGGTGGGCTGTTAGCAAGGAAGGAACTTCTTTTGTAATCCTGATTTACTGGGGGGTTGGAATTTTCTTTCTTGCTGCTCCCGGCTTTTTGGGCTTGCAGAGGAACGGGGAGGGGGGGGGGGGTTTCATTTCCG
>NW_010248576.1:0-428 GCF_000690775.1 Eurypyga helias
GGTCCGGGTCTGTATCCGTGTCCTGGTCCGGGTCCATGTCCATGTGCATGTCCGGGTCCAGGTCCGCGTCCGCGTCAGGCTGAGGGTCCGGCTCTGGGTCCAAGCGGTTGCTGCTCTCCTCGGCACTGGGGCTGCACAGAGACACGGAGCAATGCCTGAGCCCCAGGGATGCGCTTACATTCCCCTGGGAATCACACCCACCTCCCCTGAGGGCATCACCTCAGCCCCGGGAATCAGTTCATATCCCCCCCGGAATCACCCCGCAGCCCCCAGGGGCATCACCTCAGCCCCAGGAACCACCTCAGCCCTCCTGGGGGAACACCAGGACTCCACCCCGCACCCCCCATCCCACGCAGGGATCCCCCAGCTGGGAGGCCCCCACTCACCCCTCCACGTCGGGGGGCCGCCAGCCCCGCACCCGCCGCCAA
>NW_010248576.1:662-4555 GCF_000690775.1 Eurypyga helias
ACCCCCCTCCATCCCCCTCTTGAAAGCCACTGTCGATGCTTCCCCCGGCGTGGGATCCCTTCTGTCGGCAGTCAGGGGGCTTCCAGCCAGGGTGGCAGTGGCAGTGCCCCTTGTTATTGCACACCTGAAAGCCCCGGGGCGGGGGGTGACGGTTCACCATGGGTTCGTGCAGCAGACTCCTGCCCAGACCCACATCAGGCCCACTGCCACCGGTCCCGTTTGCCCTGGCCACCAGCGCTCCAGAGCCAGGCAGGGGTGCGAGAGCCCGGCAGCCGTCCCTGCGCCCCAGTGCAGCTCGCCCGCTCCCCTGCAGCCACGCAGCGTGTCTGAGCTACGTGAGCTCCCTTGCCCTCCATCCTATATCCCGTCAGTTTTGCGTTCTCCCCACCAGCCCTCAAAAACCCCACCCAATCCATCAAATTCTCCATTTCAGTAAATAAAAACCATAATTCTATTTCGATAGTGGGTTTAGAACCCCTAGTTTAAATGGGTTTATTCCACGTATTGGCTGACATGGTTGTGATTTTGTAGAGTATCAGCCTAAAACGGGTTCCCCTACAAGGGAGAGCAACTCCGCGCTGCGACAAGCCCCCTGCCCCCCGCCACACCGCGCGCGCTGCTGCTGCCGTGACTTACGCCGTGGCCATGGCACTTCACTTTGCTGTCACAGTCGTATCCCAGGACCGAATGTGGGTGACAAGTGTTGTTTATACACACCTAGAAAATCCACGGCGGTTCCAGTTCAGCATCGTTTTACCTTCGTGGCACTCGGCCCATCAGTCAGCGTCCCAAAGGGAGTGAAAATACACTACTTCTAAAAAACAACAGCTTGTAGGAAGCTACTATCTCGGGGTTGGGATATATCTAATGCTTCCTCCTTGCCAAACCTCTGACGTAAGGTCTGCATGTTTTCACAGTGTTTGTAAATATCAAGCACACTTTACTTTGCAGAGGAGCAAGTATTTCTACAACCTTGTTAACATTTACAATTTCTATCTGGCATTTTAGATTATAATAAAAGGTTTTCTCACCTTTCCAGAACCACATTTTGTACCTGGCGGAACCAGAAGAGGATCCAGCTGTGCCGGCGCGTTCAAATAATCCAAAGACACGCACAAATGCTCGCGCACTTGGACGTAAACGACAGCGGCGGCATCTGACGGAAACGGAGTGCTGTGGGGGTATGTGCAGATCAACTTCCCGCATCTGAGATTCCTGTAAAACCAGTTTGCATGGGATGTGTATCACACACGCGTGTGTACTACCTGATGAAACAGCAGAAACGTTAACCCGCGCAACGCAAATCTGGAGCATCGTCAGAAAATACAAGCAGGACTGGGAAGTCCAAGAGACGATCTGTGATGTCAGGGGAGACACCACAGCATGACAAGGAGAACACACCCGTAACTCGATTTGTAGCTCCACAAACCTTACTATCAACGGGAGTTTTGATACTTTCCTCGTCTGTAAAGTCCCGATTCAATACGGATTTTTAGTGGACAAGTGCCCTTTCCCCAGAGCGTACCTCCACGCGCAGGACTTATAGCCTTGTTGGGGCTGGAACCCGCAGTGCCCAAATCTGTCCCGCTGACTGTTAAGTTCCTCATAACAAGCCACAGGAGCATTTTTTGAACCTACAAGGGTAGCAGTGATTTTTATTACCATTTAAAGGAACACAAAGGGACATATTATGGTATCTAATAGCTTCTTAATTCTCCATCCTGTTGACAGCAGAACATAGACGCTGCTCACTAATTAGAGAAAATACAAAACTTGTCCCTGAGCTGCAAACCCTCAGCAGCCCTGAACCTCAGAAACATGGGATTAGCAAACAGTAGGTTAGTTCACCGATTAAGTTTGCTCACAGATAATAATTTGCTTTTTCTTGCTGCTCTTTTCATTGTTTTCTCTGAAGAACTGGGAGAACTACATGCTACTGAAGTGCATATGAACCAGCGTCAAACCTGAGCTCACAATGCCTTCCTAAAGCTGTGTCCTTCCCTCCTCGGGTGCCCCCTCCACCCCTGTGCCCTCCTTTTGGGTCTTGCACCCACCCCTCCCAGGCACCAGGCTCTGCTTTCCCTCCTGCCCCGCATCCGCACGCACAAAGAGAAGCTGGGACAAGGCACAAGTCCCGCACGGAGCGCTGTGCCTCACCGTTCCCATCAGACACGTGCCAGTGCAGGCCCCCAAAACCTGCTTCAGTAGGTGCTGGAAATTGGGTTTGGGCTCTTGGGAGAAATGTCAGAAGGAAGTTACCAACCACAAACCCCCGTTTCCAGCAAAACCAGGCTAAAAAGACACCATGGACAGCCCTGAGGTGGGTGCACTAGGGAGCAGAGACGCGATCTGAGCATCGTTACTCCCGTGCCCGCGCAGGGCAACCGGAGCAGCCACTGGTACCTTTCCCGTAGAGGCGCTGGCACTGCAGGTCCGGAGACTGGCAACGTCCCTTGTAGCAGTAGCCGGTGCCGTGCTCGCAGCCGTGCCCGTCCTGCACGTACAGGTCGGGGGGGCAGGAGGCGGAGGACCCGTTGCAGAACTCGGCCAGGTCACACTGCGCGTCGGCGGCGGGGCGGCACTGCGCGTCCTTCTGCTTGAACTGGCACAGGAGGCAGGAGGGACACTTTTCCCCATCCTTCCGCTCCCACCAGCGTGGTCCCCTCTCCCCTGGGACACATCCCCGGCCCCTCGGGAGCAGCTCTGGGGCGCTGGGGTCACCACATGCCTGTCACACTGCCCAGGACAGTCTCCCCCCAGCGATATTCCTCACGGGGGTTTGGGGAGCTGAGCTGGACAGCCCTACCCCAGGAACCTCATCTCCATCCTTCAGCATGGAAATGTACTGTTTCTCCCAAATAAATACCGATGTTGTGATAACGATAAAACTGTGCCTTACCTGACATTCACTGCAGCATATTCCAGAGGAACATTTCGCTCCTGGCTTAAACCGACACGCTGTAGTACAGCATTTATCCTTCAAGCATGCCTGGGGGGACATCGCAAACCCACCGTATTCCACTGTTGCATTCCTCAGTGTGTTTCACTGAGGTTGTCCCCATCCCTCTTATGCCCAAAACGCTGCGCTATCCAGCAATATCTAGCGGGAGGACGTAGGCAAAGCTCCCAAGAGATCAATGCCAATATGGAAACGATCTAAAACCAGATGTAATCCTTCTTGGGCCAGCCTCTACTTCAGCCGTGCCCTCAGTCCAGGGGCTCGTTATTCTCAGCACACAAATGTACGCATTCAGCCCTCATTCCCGCGACACCCACCTCGGCCGCCCCGCAGTCGCACTGCTCGCCGGGCTCCACCACGCCGTTGCCGCAGACGGATGCTCTCCGGGAGGACGGTCCGGTCAAACGGGGTGCATGGAAAAGGCACTCGCCTCCTTCGCGCTTCAGGAAGGTTTCCAAGTCCCTGATGCTGCAGTTGCTGAAGGATTTTGCCCCACCAAAACGTCTGAAATAAAGCAATTACCTGTTTACACCGTAACACCGTAGCACCGGTCACTCTCAGCATCTCTGTGCCGTTCAAGGACTTGGCCAGAGGCTGGAACACGTCACCAGGGTCCCCTGGGCATCTCAGCTCATTTGCCAAACCCGATTTTACAAGTCATTATTAACAGAGACTGACAAACACTCGGAAATGTCTTACTTTCAGAGAGAAAAGGTCTTTTTTTGAAACGAAGCATTAATTCACTAATGCAATTATTTTTTTTTCCTTCTTAAAGGAATAAAAGCAAATATTTCTGATTTGTTGTAATTTTTGCAACAGAAGTACATTCACCGAATGCATCTCTGACAGGGGACACCCCGTGACCATCCCACTGGCCCAGTGGCAGGTGACACGGGGCTGCACAAGAGGGACAGGATCCAGCCACGGCTGAAGG
>NW_010248577.1:0-18612 GCF_000690775.1 Eurypyga helias
CAAAGGCACTGAGAGTGCAGGAAGTGAAAACCAACTCCTGAGAGAAAAAAAAAAAAAAAAAAACCCAGTCACTCCCCTGCATGCGGAGTTTCGTAAGAGGAAGGGGAGGAGAGCTGGGCTGAGCCCGTTTTCCACTCCCCTGGCAAAGGCTCTCTCCCCGGGAGAGCGCAGAGCCGTAATGCTGCTTGCGCAGGTGCTAGGGCAGGTGAGCATCCCACCAGCCGGGTGCTTGCTGCATAGAATCATAGAACAGTTTGGGTTGGAAGGGACCTTAAAGACCATCCAGTTCCAACCCCCCTGCCATGGGCAGGGACACCTTCCACTAGACCAGGTTGCTCGAAACCTCATCCCGTGCTTAGGATGCTTGGAAGGAACCGAAAGCTGGGGAAGCACACCATCCGCGTCCTCCGTGGCAGCCCTCGCCCTGTGGTGTGGCCAGCTGTGTGGCACGAAGCACCACCAGCCCAGGTCTTGCTAACCTGAACAAGTCAACATCCGCAGCACCCCACCGCCAGCACTGCTGCAGGAGATGTTGTGCTCAGATGCATCTTGACATCATGAATTCCCAGCTCTTAGGACACAATATTCCTCTTGAGTGAAAGCACTTGGTAGCGTGTCCAGGGGCTGCCCTGTGGCAGGAGCCAGCAGTTAAAAGCTTTAGCAGTCACCCCCCACAACCCCCCAACAAGCAACATTTTGCTGCTCTTCCCAGTGTGGTACGGATCAGTCACGGCTGCTTGTAGTGCCCTTGCACAGTTTGGGGCCAAGGGGACTCAAAGGCTGCTGGCCATCACTTGGATGTATTTTCTCCCTTCCTCCTACTGCCAGATCCACGATCAAACTCCTCCGTTCCACAGATACACCAGTGTCATCCACTCCCTCTGTAAACAGCCCTAAAGCCCCGGGTAAACTGTTCTCATCCCTCTGTCGTAGTCCTTAGGAGAGCAGGGAGTGCCTGTAATTTGCTTGGACATCATTTGTAATGAAACACTGCATCGCTTAAAACAATAGCAGCAAACGTGGGATGTTATTGAGTGGTGTATCTTCAAAAAGAGAGGGTGAGCAGCTGGCTTGGCAGTTTTGGGGACTATGCTGGTGTCCCCTCGTTCAAACTTTGCTGCTTCTTTCTGTACCTCTGATCCAGCCTCATGTTATCTTCACAGGATTTATTGAGAGTCCTCAGACACATCTCCCTCTCCTGGCTCTCACAGACAAACTCTATGGGATGTGATGTTGTGGGAATATTATTTTTCAATAACTCTCATCACTTTCTGTGGCCTGATGTTGACTTTTGTATATAGTACTGGCTTCTGTTTGGAAAAGGGAAGTGCTTTGATCTGGCTATGCTATAGAAAAAATACAGGCAAAGCCTAAACCATGAAAATAAATGTCAGAAACATGCATGCCTGCAGAGCAGAAAGATGTTTTCCTTATTGGCTACGTGAATCTTTGTCAGAAGTGGCATGAGTGTCTCCCACTCCATACTCAGACCCCATTTCTAACACCAAGTCTTTAGGACCTGCCAGCAGACCGTGCCAGCGGTAAAAGAGCGAGCTGACCTTGCTGTCCTGCACATCCTCTAAATACATGCAAGAGCAATAAAAACAACAGCAAGGTTGTCTCCTCCTGTTATCCAACACTGCCCGAGGCACCTTGTTGGGGGGGTCGCTCTTATATTTAACCCAGAGGAGATTTTTTTTTCCTGGGTAAATACTTAAAGGCTTCGGTCTGGAGCCAGGTGAGACTTAGTGCAGCTCCCCAACACAGGAGCGTGGTGCCCAGGGAGCAGTTGGTCCCCGTCCTCTTTGCCAACCAGTGCTTAGGTCACCTCACTGGCAGAACTGCCCCTAAACAGTCTGGTTTGGTTTTTTGGTCTGTCAATTAATCCAATCTACTTCAGCAGTGGTGTGGTGTTACAAAATCTCTATCAAGGTTTTCCTGTGAACCTGAAGGACATGATGTCTCTTCTGCTTGTGCCAGGTGACATAACTTCTGCAAATGTGGAGCTGTGAGGACTCCAGGATTGGCATGTCTAGCCTTTTATTTTAGGCTTTTAAAAAATGTTTATGAGACCCTTCATAAGCTGATCAATCCTAGTCTTAAAAGTAGGAGGTTTTAATCACTTCTGTCCCCAACAGAAGGCTGTGCTAGTGTCCTGCTGCAAGGCTTTCTGCTGCTCACCCCAAGTATATTGACAGTTACATTATATTCAGTTTTCTTGTGTAGTATTGTCCTTGCATTTCAAAAGCTTCTCTCTTTTTGTCTTCTTCAGCTGTATTTATTTTAAATACAAAACCATATCCTAACTCAGCCTGCAGTTTGTTAGTGCAAGCAAGCCACAATCTTTCTATCACTTATAGTAGTCTCCATTTCCCCTCTTACCCTAATGGCCTTTTTCTCTGCACATTTTCCAGTTTCGAGGTTTTTATTATTAAATATGTGTTACAGAATTATGTGCCACAGTCTAAAGAATGGATCACCATTACCAAGTATTTAATCTTCTGTTTCTCTGATGGAAAAGTGTTGCTGAATTCATCGTATTAGTATTGTTCATAGGCTCACTGCAGTGGACCTTACCTTACCAAGAGTACCTGTCTGATGGTTCTTGGTCTTTCTGCCACTTTCAGATGATCGTCCCCCAGCTAAAATTTTCATGACAATTTCCTAAGTATCTGATCGTACTTTTTACATTCCCTATATTCTTAAATTTGACCCATTTTTTCTGCTGGGCATATGGGTCTGGCTTGATCATTTAATCTTCAAGGCTTACATTCTTGGTCCTTCACTGTAGGAGTGATGCATCCCACCACTGTGCCAGCAGCACAGTTTCTAAATATACCCTGTTTCTTCTGGAGAGGTTCAGTAATTAAAATTTTAATTGAGATTAGACCCAAGATCAAAGACTTCTAATGGGAACCTCTCATCCAACTCAATAACCTTTTCCTTGCCCTCCTAACCTAGAAATCCCACCGCAGCCCTCATCTTCTGCCAAACGAATGATTTCCCAGGACTTCAGCTGAGCTGTGTGTTATTCGTATTAGTGTGAAGGGAAAGTAGGGTGTGTGATTTTATGACATGGGAGTGTTTTTTAAGGGGTCCTGAAAGAGTGAGTCATCATTAACATTTGTCTGCCTTTGAGAAGTGTCTGCTCTCCGTCCTGCGATAGCTATTCAGGAGATGACTCAGGAGGGGTAAACCGCACCGCGGTTTAATATTTGACTAAGATTATAAGAGCTCTTAGACATGCATGGCTTGTCACACTCTTGGTGCAGGAGCCTGCATCACCTGCCTTCTGGTGATTGCTATGGAGACCCCAGCACCCATCAGTAGGTGGATGCCCACCTTCCAGGAGGAAGTGACCCCAACAAGCAGAAAAATAAGGAAGACATGGTCCAGGTCCCCTTTGCCTCGCTGTGCAGCCCAGCTCCATGGCACAACCACCTGCAATGACTTCCTGACAGCAGCTTGTCCCACCGGCTGCTGCCGACGCAAACATTCTTCCAAAAAATCTGTGTGGAATTAAGGCTTGGGATACAGGTTTGCTGGCTTGCTTTTTTTGTTGGATTCGCCTCAGGTTAAACCTCCCCGTGTGGTTTAGGGGCGAGACCCAGATGCAAGTGACGGCACAGAGATGTGGCAAAGGAAGGAGACGGGGAGGGACCTCACCGGGCCATGACTAACCACCGGTCCTGTGGAGCGAAGCAAGGGAAAGGATGACAGGCTGATGAGTCCTCCTGAGAGCTGCTACTCCCATTGCATTCAGGGGCAATTTTGGGGCAGGAATTTGCAATCAGGTATATTGTCTCTTCGGCAAAGTTCATGCCTACAGTCCTGCATGGCACTGGATTTCATTTTAATGTTGCTGGACGAGGCAAACCCTTAAGGGCAGGAGCGCTGGAAAAGGAAGGGAAAATAGTGTCCAGACACTGAGAAATATCTGCATTTTTGTCTTGTCTACACGAGGCTTTTACAAGGAGATAGGTATGGAAATGGCTCCTTCTGTGAAGCAAAGAACCTTCAGTTTGCAGGAACTAGAATAAATTTAACATTTCCCACTGAAGTCCCTATAGGCAAACTTAGCTGTTCTTTACTGAGCCTGTGAGTGGAACAGCGGCGCCTTCCCTGCAGGTGTCAGCGGGACCATCCCTGCAAGCGCAGTTGCACCCTGTCAGGGGTAGTGGGTCATGATAAGCTTCTAGGTGCAAGAACTGCACAGGTGGCCTCTGCAAACCTGAAAGCAGGCTGGAAAACAAGGAAGATCCCCTTTATCTATTCAGCCAGTGCTTCTCTTGTCTCCAGCCCCACTGTTCAAGGACTTGCCGAAACCTCTGTGCCCCATGAAAACACCAATAATGCTTTCAGTGCCGCAGGTCTCACAGCAAACCAGTACAAGAGGAAGGGCAACAAAACAGCATGGACAGGTTTTCAAAGATCCCCAAATAATCCATTTGGCAACTAATTCATCTTGCCAGCTTCACCTAAGTATTGAAGGGGAGGGGCAAGGCTTCCTCCTCAGTGGAGGTGCTTACTCATCCTCCTACCTACAGGATGTCTGCGAATGGACACAGATAGGCAGAATTAATTGCTTAAATAAGTAGAGAGTCCAGGGTTTGCTACTCCTCTGGTGTGCCAAAGCAGTAAGCACAACTACTTCTCATTTGTCCTGCTCAGCCGCTGCTGAGCTATTAGCCTTTACGCTTCACTGGACTGCCAGTAACAGGCAGGGGGGTGGGCAGGCAGGCAGCTCGCTCTCCTGACCTCTCGTCTTCATCGCTGAGACCTGTCTGTTTTCTGAGGCGCTGCCACGTCGTGCAATTTTGGTTTGATCGCTCAAATACTGAGTTGGGAAATGTTTTCCTCTGTCTCTTGGCATTCTTCCTTCCCACTGCCCTTTCATTGCCTTATGAAAGGTGAGGCTGTCGGGGCAGAGGAGCAAGTCTGATAACCCATCCCCTGACTGAAGCACATATGGGGTCCTGGGCGTGCTGGTGGGAAGGCAGCAGTACTGCTCAGGTGAGAGTGGGGACTGTGTGAGCTGTAAACCCCTGCCTGCTTCCTTACATCTCCAGGAGATGAAGGCAAGGGATGATACGCTCTCCTCCTTCTTGCTAGAGCTCTGAGGCAACAGGGCAGCCTTCCTGGTTTCCACACTCCTGTGGAGATACTGGAGGATGAGGGAAATGGATGATGGATTTCAAGATGCTGGGTGTACTGGGGTTGCTCCCTCGGGGCTCTGGATTTTTTTTAAATCTCCAGCCCTGGCTACATTTTCTGATCTGCATAACTTATTTCTGTGCCTGTTCCTGCTCACAGGAGGATGCAGAACCTCTTTACCTTGTGGAGTCAGCGTAGTATTGATACAGTCACCTTTGTGTTAACTATTATGTTTGCAACCACAGGGAAAGTGATTATTTTCTAAATCAAGTGGAGAGTGGCTTCTGGCTGTCTTGAAGGGGAACGTTCCTCTCTAGGCTGGGACTCAAGAAAAAAGGGCCGACCTGCTTCTCTGGAAAGATGAGCTGTGGCCCTGCTGAATTATTGAGCAGGCACCACAGTTGTCAGCTCAGACAGAGAAGCACCAGCATAGGTCACAGGTGTGGGATGGAGATGATTAGCTTCCAGAAGAGAGGAGCGTAACTGGATCTGCCTCATGCACTGGGTTGCTCTGCTGCCTGGATCAGCCTCACAGCTGCTTGGCACTACGATGCAGATGCTCAGCTTGGTTTGGTGGCCGTCTTGGGCCACAGACGGTCACCAGAGTGACTCCGCAGTATTAAATCCCTCCTTCCTTTCAGAAGCAACCCTCTGCTCTTAGGGCAGGTCTGGAGGGGCAGCAACCCCAGGTCACATACATGCAAACTGAGGCACAGCGTTTCAGTCTAACACTCAAATGTGTTGGCCACTTCCATAAACGATAAGCAGCTTTGCAGAGGACATGGTCACCAGCTACAGCAGCAGGAGGTCCACTGGAGCTTATGTGAAAACAAATTGAAGACAGGGAGGTTTAGATTAGATATCAGGAAGAAATTCTTCCCAGAGAGGGTAGTGAGGCACTGGAACAGGTTGCCCGGAGAAGCTGTGGATGCCCCATCCCTGGAAGTGTTCAAGGCCAGGTTGGATGTGGCTTTGAGCAACCTGGTCTAGTGGAAGGTGTCCCTGCCCATGGCAGGGGGGTTGGAACTAGATGATCTTTAAGGTGCCTTCCAACCCAAACCGTTCTGTGATTCTATGATTCTATGTGCACGCAGCTCTTGTGAAAAAACAGGTTGTCTGATTAGATGACTTAGTTGCCCGAGTTTGTGTGTTCACTTCTGAAATTTTGATCCAGGTTGCATGCCAAAGGCTATAAGGAGAGATAACTGGGTTGAAAAATAAGATCTCAACTCCCAGCCATGCCCAAAATGTCTGTGATCCCATCGCTGCGCATGTCCAAACAAAATGTCCTTCTGTCCCTCTGGCCACCTGAATCTGCTGAGATCAGAGGAAAGGACACTGTGAAAAGAGACATGCATCTCCTTCTTGGCTGGTGGCAGCTGGCACTTAGCAGCACTGGCAGATGGCTGATGCTCCCGTAGGAGTGCTGCCTCCTTCAAAGGGTACACTGTCGCTAACCCTGTACGAGGCACCCAATCCTGAGTCTGCAGGAACTTCTACCACACCCTCATGGGGTGATCTCGCTCATAGTCTTCTTTCTTCTTCCTCTTGCTTTAATGATTGATTAGAATAATTTATTACTGGAAGAGGCCTACTTTATCTGTAAACATTTATTTCTATATTGCCACCTTCTCATTACAAAGAAGGCGTGACTAAGCTTACACAAGCCAAAGCAGTAGGATGAACATCCTGTATTCTGGCTCATTTTGGCTTATAGCTTTCCTGAGAAGGCCTCTGACATCCCCCTCAGAATGTCTTATTCTGTTGTAGGGTGACACTGATAGACCAGCATGAAGGCACCAGGGTCTGCTGATTATTTTGTCGAGAGAGTACGGACGGTGGGGTGAGTCTGTCTGTGGGCCTGAAGTCATAGCTCAGCGCATTGCTCACGCTCAAGTGAGGTTACAATTCAACAGCAGCTCAAGCTGTTTAAAGAGTCATTAGAGCTGGTTATATGCTGCTTTCCCTCTTTCTCACACCTATCCTGTGACCTCTGGATCCCACGCTTCATAAATTCAACTCTGCTGGCGGAACATTAATAGGGTAAACTTCATCTTTCATGTAGAGTTGAACTGAACTGCTCAACAAAGAGCACCAGAGTCAGCACAGAGGATAGAAGAAGGGGGCAACTTCCCTGCCAGCCCTTCAGCTACTGCAAATTTTCTGGACTGACTCTGGGATGCCAGGTAAATTCTCTTGTAAATCTGGTCCTCTTTTTCTGATCTTAATGCCAGTGTGTCTGGGGTTCCTCGGGACCAAAGAAAATGTAAGTTTTTTTCTCCTGTTAAAAAATGTCAGTTCTAAAAACCAAAATAGAGCACTTCTGTTTGGAGATGAGAACTTGAAACCTGGCAGCGTGTGTCATTTGGTCCAGTTACCTCGTCGTTGTGGTTTAGCCTCAGTCAGCCACTAAGCACCACACAGCCACTCGCTCACCTCCCTCATCCTCCAGTGGATGGGGGAGAGAATCGGAGGAAAAAGTTAAGAGAACTTGCATGTTGAGATCAGAACAGTTTAATAACCGAAAATAAATGAAATAAAATAATGATACTACTACTACTACTACTACAATTTCATGAGAATATTACTACTAATCATGATAATAATATGTAATGAAAAAAAGGAAAAAGGTAACTAAAAAAATATTGTACAACCACTCACCAGCAGCAGACCAATTCCCAGCCAGTCCCTGAGCAGCGATTGCCCCTCCTGGCCAATTCCCCCAGCTTATATACCAAGCATGATGTTTGATGGCATGAAGTGTCCCTTTCACCAGTTTGGTCAGCTGTCCAGGCAGTGTCTCTGGTACAGGGGCAGTATGAGAAACTGAAAAATCTTAATGCAAACATTGCTTAGCAACAACTAAAAACATCAGTATGTTGTCAACATTATTGTCAGCACAAATTCAAAACATAGCCTCACACCAAAAACATCAGTGTGCTATCAACATGCTTCTCATGCAAATCCAAAACACAGCCCCATACTAGCTGGCGTGAAAAAAACTAACTCTCTCCCAGCCAAACCCAGGACACTTGTGAAAATCTGTCCAGGTTGGGCCAGCATATTAACCATTGAAAAGTCAGTAGTTGTAAACACATTGTGGGATGTTCAATGGGTTTTGCAAGGTTTCTAGCAGTTAAGAATCTTTGAAGAATCTGCACTCACTGAGTATGCTCTGAGCCTCTCCAACATGTAATTTTGTGGGAAATTTTGGTCTAAAGAAGACAGTTTTAGGAGTGATATTAGATGGAGGATACAGCAGTAAGGGAAAATGGGTGAAGCTGCTTAAATTAAATATCTGACAGCTGTCTTCAGAATAGACATTTTAGGCTGTCTGAAAAGCAGAGAAGACTATATCAGTTTCAGGTATCCTTTAATACTTTATCCCTCACTGATGTGGAAGCAAGATTCAGGATCAGCACTTTGTGGGATTTTCCATCAGGAAAGGCTTCTATTTTTTCCTCAAACTCAGGATGAATAGAAGGGCTGGAATGGCCCTGCCCATTTTTCTATACCCTGTGTACAAGATGTTACTGGCCTGCTGTACCATCATCACTCTGGGCACATGAATGTGGCTTGGCAGGGACACTAGGTACCATCTCCCCTGCAGACTGCCCCATGCTGCCCGGCAGCACCTATCCATGGGAGAAGGGTTGGTTGCTTTTCCTTTGGTTTATCTAGCTCTTGGTCTCCAGGCTGGAAGTACCTTGGCTGCCAGGAGCAGAGGAGACTTGCTTTTTCCACATAAATTATGAGCCTGGGGTTGTTGGAGCTGCTTCCTGATGGAAGGTCTCAGCTGGTTTGTCTGTTCAATAGGGCAGCTCCCTGGGCAGGTTACCGGAGGGCTCTGGGAACAGATGAATAGAGGTGTGATAGAGCATCTGGAGGGAACGCAGGTGTCGCGGTGCCCTGGCACCCCAATAAGCATAGCCTTGTTTCTGTTCCTCTGAACAGCCCTGCTCCCACGTATCCTTCTCAAATGGCATAGGGCCATAATGCTGCAGACCTTTAACCTGTTTTCCAGTAAGAAAGAGACTGTAAACCAAGCAATAATAATATATAGTACGATAGCAGTTTATGATGCAGGTGAACCTGTTTACCGTGTATACTTTTCTGTGGGAAGGAGATAGTGCTATACCCCTAGACAGGCCTTCCACTGCGGTGTCAAACACTGTACTTTTTATTTTTTAATAAAAAGCACAGATGTTTTATTCCAAAAGTGCCTTGTTCAAATTATCTCAAATTCAGACCACTGGGACTTCTACAGAAAATTTTAAGAAAGCTGGTATAAATTAACAGATTGTAGAATAATGTGAAATGGGATTGCTGAGTCCAAGTTTGGCTTGCTGTGACACTGACCTAATATTCCCACTCTGGTAAAATAGGGGATGTAGTGACCTGACTCCAGACCACTTCTCCTTATCTGTGCTGGGTCCAGTGCTTTAGCTGGAAATCCCAAATACACGATTTCAGTGGGAGCTAAACCCTGTAGCTGCAGGCAAAGTAGTTTACAGAGGCTCGTGGAGCTTGAACACAACAGGATTCAATGCATTATGTATGGATTTGCCCTCTGGAATTGCACATGCACGTAAGTTATGCCGGTAGGAAAACAGTAATTTAAAACCTCCTTCTTCCCCACCTCTTGGAGCTGACTTGTGTTAAATATTAACAAACTTGGCTCATCAATTCCCTGGTTCACTTGGCTTCTTTTAACAACAGATGTTATTACAACAGCCCCTCTCCCTGCCTGCCCACTGCTGCCAGCACATCCGATGGTGAAACCCAAGAGCCTGCTGCCATAACTCTGTCCGCAGAGCCTGGCTGCTGCCCCAGCCACATGGTCTCCCCATCTCTCTCCCTGGGATCACCAATGCTCTCTACCTTCTGCATCTGCAGGTCGCTTGTGCCCTGAGCCACCAGTTGTGGAGAGGCTTGGTTAAAGGAGACGGAGAAAAGGAGCGAGGGAGCCCACGGGACAGTGAGTTTCTGCTGTCGGAAGCGTTGAGCATGGCCAGCGACTCCAGTGCACTGCCCCGGGTGACTTTCCAGACACCGGAGAAACCTGGGGAAGAATCGTCGCCCAAGAAACTGGGCAAGTTAACCATAAAGTACAACCGCAAAGACCTACAGCGCTGGCTAGACCTGGAGGAATGGATCAACACCCAGCTGCAGGAGCTGTACCGGTGCCGGGTGAGTAGCTGGGGCAAACAGCCCCTCACTCATCAGGTGAACGGGACCAGAGGCCCCGGGAGAGAGGCTGGATTGCTCTGCCTTACTGGAAATAGCTTCTCACCTTCAGTCTTCCTTAGGCATCATTGCTACCTGCGACAGCACCCTGGCTGGTGTGTCCGCAAGTCAGAGACACTTGCACTGAGAGAATCCAGCTAACTTTAAACTGCCTGGTCTTGCACCTGCTTGGGGTGGGAGGGCAGCTATTGCTCAGCAGTAGCAGAACTTGGAGAGATGTACAACCCCGGCTGCTTCTCGTTGCTGAGCTCCGTGAGGTCGGTGGCTTTGCTGCAAGCAGTATCTAAGATAGGTGGGTTAGAGCTATTCACTGCATCCCTCTCTTTCGGCTACAACCGTGTAGTTATAGATGCTGTTTGAATGAGACACTTGGGATAATGCCGTGTCTGGAGCTGTAGGGTCTGGACACACTATTGGCAGCAGAGGAAGAAAGAAAAAAATGATAGGTGTAGAGATCATACGCCTTCATCATCACTCCTAAATGCTTCTTGGCTATCTGAGAGCTGTGCCGCTAAGAAAGATCCAGGAGCGCCTAGATCCAGTGCCTGAATGGCACTAACCCTTGCTTGAGTTGTTGCAGGGTACATGACATGTTTCGTTCAGGGCGGTGTGACATTTAAGTCAGTCAAGTTCCAGCAGTGGCTGGGTACACTGAAATTTTAACCTGGTAGAATCGCTTCTGTTCATATTTTGTGCTTAGGTGGATGGCACTTACACTGGGAGCCTTCGGAAGGGATAGTGCTTTTCCGTGTTTGAGATAATTCCTTTGGAGTGCGGTAGAAAGGTGAAAGGATTTGGCCACGTTGTACATCATGGTCTTAAACCCATTTAAAGAGCTTGACTAGGGGTTTTTGCTTTAATCTGTAGGGCTGATGAAGCAAGAAAACATAGCTTTCTTGACTTTAAACTCAGTACATGTTCAACAGAAGACACAGATGGATATAACAAATTGTGTAAAACAGCTTATTCATGCCCTGGATGGGCATGGGCTAAATGAATTGTCACGGCCTCTCTGCCCTCTTTTCTGTATTTGCACCCCAGGACAGAGTTAAGCACATTTTTGTAACGCAAGACAAAAAGAGCTGATGAGTGCTTAGTCTTCCATTCTGAGCATCAGCGGTGTTAGGCTGCAATCCACAGTGGAAGTGGGCAAGTCAGAGCAGCCCAGGAAAGGCGTTTTGTTGTGCTCTATGCCATGATTGTACAGAGAAGCTTTTGTCTGCCCTGGCAGAGATCCAGCCTGATTTTCTGAGCCTGGGAGCCGCAGAACTATGTCTGCTCCATGGCTCAAGAGCCAAACTTCAGGAACTGCCTCTGAGGCTGTCTTTATTATTGTTGTTGCTGCTGTTGTTTACTATTATCATCATCATTTTCTGTGTGACTGTTTGATATTTGTGGGAGTGTACCAGGTTCTTATGCCATGTTGGGAGAGTAAAATAGTTAATTTCTGGTTTAATCTATGCCATATGCAAAGATCATGCAGCAGAAAACAAATTTGGAGAAAAAGGTCCTTCCTTCTGTTGCAAATGCACAGCTCCTCTGAAAATTATATGTGATTGCTCCTTTTCTGTTAACGTTTTTAGACGTTACAAACAGTTTTATAGCTTGATTAATAAAAAATGACAAAGGTTAAAAGCTCATAATCGCTTCAAGACTTAATTCTGAATTTCCAGCTGTTTTCTTTAGTTTATAAAATGCTAAATTCTCAGCTGTATCTTCAGCCCTCTGGGTAATGCACTGTGAAACGTTATATAGTGTACGTAGGAGCAGATGTTATCGCTAGTCAGACAGGCCAAATCCAGCATGCCTGCGAAGTGCTAGGGCGGTGGTCCTGGTGAGTGCAGGCTGCTCAAAAGAACAGCGACAATGACAGTGTCACTTGCCAACTGTACCTGCACTGGCATGGAAGGGACTGTCTCTGGGGTTGGTAGATCAGTTCAGGGAGCCTTTTTTGAGATAGACAGGAAGCACTTCTTGGTACTACCACTAGCTTGACCCAAGATGAGGCTTGCTGTGTGCTACTCTTACTTGCCCAAGCCTACAGATACACACTTGTAAAGGTGTCAGAAAAACAAGCCAGGTTACGTTAACACTTCGGTTTTCTGAGAATTAGGAGTTTTTTACTGTCATCAGAGTATCTGCCCAGAGGGGGTATTTTTTCTCTACTACAAAATCCCAGCAGGCACAATGAGAAATCCAGCCGTGCCCTTACAGGAACAGATTGCCAGTGGATTGTCTTTGTTAGCAACTTTCCAGCATAACAGGTTTCCCAGCTTCCTGGGGTATTTGGGCCAACCTAAGAGATTTGCCACCAAGAACTACGTAACATGATGCTGTGCTAGGTCAGAGACTGTTAATAGGGCACAACAGGGGGTTATGGAGGATCTTTTCAAATACATACATGTGCCACAGTAAATTACTTGTAATCACCCAGGTATTCTGCTCTCCTTTGGCAAGACTAGTTAGTCTGGGCTTCCTCGGATCTGGGCCCTGCTAGTCTGGGCTTCCTCGGTTCTGTTAACTCCTGTTACCTTGTCTCTTTGTTAGCTCCTTCCTTGGCTGCACCTGCCCTCGGCAGTGCAACGTTCCTCAGTGTTTTCCAGAAACCTGTGTGACAGTCAGAATAAAGAAATGCCAGCAAGGTTAGTTCAAACATCGCCTCCTGTTAGAGATAATCTGAACCCCGTGCTATTTACTGCCATGAGGCTTTTTGCAACAAAACTGAGACTTGGGAGACAATTTTGATTTTCAAGACGATTCCCTGCATGTGGATGCCAGAACACCTGCCATACTAGGAGTGGAAAGCCATAGGAAGTTCCTACCCTGTCTCACCCTCCTGGCCCATTTAGCTTCTTAGCCATTTCACTCTGTTTTATTACTTATTGTCACATCAGCTGCGGAACAAAACTGAACAAAGGTTTTCTACTTCCTCTCTGGCTTGGTATCAGACTGCTCAGAACAAGTTCCTTTTTTTTTCCCTGTAAATATCACCTTTATTGTTTAACGTGGTACACACACATCCATAAATGCTACCCAGCAATCAGGTACTGCCCTGTTTACTCAGTATCCTTATTCTGAACATTACAGTCTTAAAATATCACTACTGTTGTGCTGTCAGAGATTCATTTTGGAAATATACTGGAAACCACAGCTTGCTTTCCTTACAGTCTTGTAGAGACACGTGGAGTTAAAATGTGCCTGTGATCAAGTTTACAGATGTTTCCAATTCACATCCCCATGCCTTACAAGATTATTATTCCAGTCACCAAAGCTTGGGGTCCTTCTTTTCTCTTACATTAAAGGAGACTATTATATCCCTCTCATGTCTGTTAGAGAAAGCTGGCAAAATACTGATAGGCTTTTCAAAAGTGTAATTGGTTTTCCCTCCATTACTGCAAAAAGCCTTGATATAAATACCAACTATGTGAAATGTATTTAGCCTAAAAGCCTAAAATCTCTTTGCATTAGTTGTGCCTGTCTAAGACTAAGCCTGCTGGATTTCTGTCAGATGAACGCTTGTGCACACTCTTCATCCATGGAAGAGGATTGTCCCAGGCTGGCTTATGTTGCACTGCAATTGGCAATTGCAGTTGGATATTCCTGAAAGGGTCTTCCTGTGATAGACCACGATCCCTGAGCAATGGCATCAAGTGCTGAGGAGGGAAAAGATGAATGTGTACATCAGGATGTGTGGCTGTAGGAGAGGGCTGGAATTCATGCCCTCTTTATAAGAACCTCCTTAGTATTGGGACTGTTTGTATCCACCTCAACTTTGCAGCATAGTTTTATGGTAACTAGCTCCTTCTCAGCTCCTCAGTTCTGTAAAGCCAGCCTACAGAGCTCTTAGAATTTCGAAGGTGTAACTGTGGATTTGTTTTTTCTTTTTAGCTAAGAGAGGAAACAGAGGCAGCAGCTCCTGAACCACAAATTGATCTGGAAGATCTCCTGGAGGTCCCTAATGAAGAACAGAAATTAAAACTACAGGTCAGATAGAGGGACTTGGTGCCTTTATGTTAGGGATTTCCTTCATAAAGAGAAGCAGTGGTGTGTGGGGTACAGAATATGTGTATGCAGTATTGCATTATGCTCCCCTGTGTCTCAGCCTGTCAAATGTAGTAAGATTATACACCCTTTTTGTAGGCAGAGGAGAATAGGTCAACTCATAAAATACTAAAATGCCTCCTCCTTGGTTTCTAGGAAATCCTCCACGAGTGCTCCAGCCCAACAGAGGTGAGTGATGCACTCTCTATATATGTATGTTACTGTGCTGTAAGAGTATGTCTTTGATGCTGCTTTGCTGAATAGCCAAGATATTACTATGCGTAACATGACGCTGCAGATTTGTTTAATTCCCAGCGGGACGTGTTTGCCACTTCATTCTGCTGTGTTAGAAAAATACAAGTAAATCTACAAGGGTGAGCTGAAGGCAGTGCAGTGGAGCAAATAAGGAATTCAGCTTTACGACCAAAGAAAGTTAACTCCATGTTGCTATTTGGTCCTCAGCGTAGAAAAGCCATTGACAGTGATACAGCTCACATAACCATCTCGCACATTGTTAATGCATTCTTAGCTTAAATCACCCTAGTGTTATGAGCAACAAGAATGTAGGATGGCCCTCAGGTTGGATTTGGCAGGTAACTGTTGAGCAGTGGCCATTAAGTTTTACACATGGGGTTTTTTTCCCACGTGAGCTTTACAAGCACTGGTGTTGAGTTGGTCAGAAATAATCCCACAAGCAGTCACAATGTCCAAAGAAGCAGGGCCCAGTGCTTTGCAGTGGAGCGCATGCATCACGCAGCAGTTGCCTTCGCTGCACGGCACACCTGCGCAAAACATCATCCCCCATCATGCCTTCAGCCACGTGCATTGCTTGTGAACATTGTGCTTGGACATCATTCCCCAGCCTCCACATCTTTCTTCCCAGAGAGGGTGGTGAGGCACTGGAACAGGTTGCCCAGAGAAGCTGTGGATGCCCCATCCCTGGAAGTGTTCAAGGCCAGGCTGGATGAGGCTTTGAGCAACCTGGTCTAGTGGAAGGTGTCCCTGCCCATGGCAGGGGGGTTGGAGCTAGATGATCTTTAAGGTCCCTTCCAGCCCAAACCATTCTGGGATTCTATGATCTTGTCGGGCCTATGTAGCTGTACAGGGACGAACATCCAGAAAATGAGGTGGATGCACGACTATTATTGAAATTAAACTCGGCTGTAGCAATCGTTACAGACAGTCTCCTAGCAGGGGGTCAGCAGACAAGGTTGGCAATAGGGAAGTAGCTTTCAGAGTGTCTGAATTTCAAATCTTAGGCAAGAAACCCACAGTCCCAGAAACAAACTGGTTTCCTCTGAAGGGACTGACTGAAAAGGTACGTATGATCCTAGGCATTTAATGCCAGAGCATGTTGTGGCAGGCAACTTCTCATCACCCAAGTGAGGAAACTGGACTTCCACACAGCACAAACGCTAACAAGCTGCATTACTTCCGGTGACCTTGCCTAATTATAAGGACATGTAGTTACAAGGACATGCAGCTATCTCTTTGGGTGAAGAAAGGCTGCACACTCCTTTATGGTCATTTTACTTGTCATGCAGAGGGTAAAGTTTGCACCAGTCAAACTGACTTCTACTTGGAATAACCAGATGGCCCAGTTTAGTTCATAGTCCTTGGCTGTGTCAGCAAAGTAGTTGGGGTTTATCTCTACTAACTGCTCATCTACCTGCTCTGCCTGTCCTCAACCCCTGCTCCAGGTTATCATTAGTCCTATGTGTGTTTTGCTCCACCTCTTCTCTGCCAGCCACTTCCTTGTAGGATTGGCACAGTTCCGGGGTGGTTTGCAATCCACCACATGGAGCTTTACAGGTTCAACAAGAGGGACAGCTTGCTTTGCTCCAGATTGGGAGGGCAGCAGAAGTGGGCAGGAGGTTATGGTGACAACAGGAAGCAGTGGAACCTAACAGTGGACAACAGCATCCTGAGGTCATCTCAAGGTGGAAAAAGCAGGCAACTGGGATAAAGAGGGGCAGGCTGGCTCCTGTGGAGAAAGTAAACATGGCTGCTCTAGGAGGAGCCAGGGGAAGGGAAGTTGATGGGCTTTAGACCCTCCTCATCCATCAAAAGGTTTCCTTTCCTAAGCTAAAAGATAGGTTTGCTCAATACATGTCAATATTCTGGTTTCTGTTCAACATGAAGGCAAATGGGGGAATAGTGCAAGCATCACAGTACTCCTGGGGCTGGTGAGCACTGGAAGTAACATGACATCCTTCTTCAACCAATTCTCATTGTAGGACTTCATTACGGAATTGCTTAGTCGATTGAAAGGTCTCCGGAGAGTCACCAATCCTCAGAAGAAATGACCTCACCCACATGGATCACCCACCTTTGGTCACAAGGAAAACGTGTATCTTCCCCACAAAAACCAGGATCAGCAACATCACTTCAGAATTTGTTTAGGGCTTACCATTACTGAGAAACAGCACCAAGTTTGTGAACTTTGTATCAGTGGTTTGAAGTCTCCACTATTCCCAGATCTCCACGCAGAGCAGGGAGGTAGATAGTGTATTTTCCTTATTCTTAAAGGGCATGTTAACCTGGAGAACAGGACACGATGTCCTTCCTTTAGCTTCTTCTAGGAATTTCCATGCTGGCTGAGGAGCACTGAATAAACTTCTCAGGAGCTCATCAAGACTTCTTTCTTTCCAACCACTGCAAGGAAAACAAGGCATTTGTTGTCACTCATTCACCAACGTGGAAAAATCAGTTACCATTAAGCTGCACCCTGTTTCATTCTGTCTGGGACTCAGCTGTGATCTCCTGACTGTTACTGCTGTACCTGACGCTACAGCATGGCATGCACCCTCTAAGTCTTATTAATCCTCTGTTATTCACGAAGGTTGGACAGAAAATATACAGCAGAATGGAAGGAAAAGGTTCCAGTGCACCTGGTCTACTTAAGGGGAAGTTAGTGAAACGGCTGCTGAAGCTAATGGAAGAGAACTCCTTTTTGTGGAATTTAGGACTCAGTGATTTAGAAGTGTCTTCCAAAGGAATGATTTATTGGAAAAATGCTTATTTTGTATATTAAACCACAGAAAACCAGCCACGCACTGCTTGCTTTTTATCTCTTTTTAGACACTAAAGAAAAACTGAAGTGAAAAAATACCTGCTCCCAATTTCCCTGCAGGGAATTTACATCTCAGAGTAAGTCTTTGGCAGACAGGTAGGTCTCACAAATGAGAAATGAAGTAGGACAAGTTATCTTGGTGCACAAACTCTTCTGGCTACAGCTAACATGTGGCTGGAAAAATACAGAGGAAACTACATCCAGCCTCTCAGCAAGTCAGTAACTTGACACATGTGGCTAGAAAAGAAGAGAGCAAAGGGAGGCTGATTGCGTAGGCAGAGCAGACTCTCACATCATGTCCTGCCCCTACACTCTCGTTCCTGCCACCCAAACACAAGAGAGGAGTCGCTGCGTCACATCCAGAGGGGTTACCATGTACCAGTATGTTCATGGCTAGCTTCTGAGTATGTGTCTTGTCAGACAGGGGCAGAAGGGGCCAGCTCTGGAAAGAGACATGCAGGTTAGCTAATGATGACAAGAACTCTTGGCCCAGACCAGTAATACCTTAAATACATCAGTCTTTTCATCTTTATCAACAACAGGGTGATGACTATTACCTTTTGCTTCCCTCCTATTTTCCAACAGAAATGTCAGTGAACAAGCTGTGGGCTATGCACATCTCTCAGAGAGGACAAAATCCAAGCTGCCGTAAGAACTGTGATGTAAGGGCTTGCTTCCTTTCACATGCTGTGCATGTATGTGACAGCCAGGAAGTTAGCAAGCCATGCAGCCCATACCTTGTCCTAAGGCTGCTCCAAGAGGGTTTAAGCCTCATCCACTAGGCTGGAGAAAGGCTCTGTCAATATATATCTATGGTAGCCCTAGGGACATGCCATTTTTGGCTTAGTAAGGACATGCCTGTCCTCCTGAAATCTCAACTTTTAAGTAAACAACAACAAAATTAAATCCAGAGCTGCACTGTAGATCTGGCACTGCTCACGGATTGACACCTGCTAAGATTCATGTATCAAACCCCTTGAGAAAGAAGAGCAGCACACTGACAGAGAGCTCTAAGCACTATTAAAAACACAGAGGAGGTTCAAACAGAAATTCAGGTGGACCATCTAGGTGGACAGGTGTGCTGGATTCAGCCAGGA